>NC_142205.1:69452183-69484723 GCF_049639895.1 Pseudopodoces humilis | reverse complement strand
GGGCCGATGAGACAGAGCTGTTTGAACTGGGTATTACACAAGGGTTGCAACCCAAGAAACACTTGCAGCAAGGACACGGTTCCTGATGCCATTCCATAGAGAGGAAAATCTGGAGCCAGCCCAGAAACCCGTGTCTGCTTCAAGAAAAGCCCTGTCATTGTATCCTCAGCTCCTAATTGCAGGTACCCCCGTGGGGCTACAGCGTGCAGCTGCAGGGAGGAGTGGCTGGAACTGCCAAGACAGATGTGAGATCCCTCCGTGAGGAATGAGGAATTCTCTGAGGCAGCAGGACACAGCCAGACTTGGCACACTCCCTGCTGGAGACAGTCAGGAAGCAGGACGGAACAGAGCAAGGCACAAGTTTTAAATGCACGCTCCCTTGTATCAGCTTGAGGCTCATGTAATTTTCACTTGCTTAAGGACTGGTTTGTATGGCAGGAGTTCAAAAGAACGCAGGAAGAAGAAAACAAAAAATTCAAAGAGAACATGCATTCTACAGTATCAACAGTCTCAAAGCCTTGACAAGATACAGTTGCTTTCCTCGAGGGACAGCAGCATTTTCCCCTGAGCCACAGTACTTGCTGGATACTCTAGTGCTGTACTACAGCTAAAATAACTCACAGTGCACCCCCTGACAGCGCCATCCTTGGGATGCTCCTCACATGACACACTGTGGGACCTATGGAGATTGTGACAGCTTCTACTGACAGACAGTTTCTACTGTACCTGTGACATCCTTAGCTCCATGCTGCATTGCCTAATGCAGCACTAGAGACACCTTTTAAAAGTCTCTAGTGATAGAGATCCAGGATAGAGAATCATGCATGACAGTTTGTCAAGAAAAAATACTTATAATCATTAAACGTACAATGATTAAAAATAGTTTAAAAGAAGGCTTTGAAGACTTCAACAGAACACAGAAGATTGGTTCAGTCTTCATATCATTCTTTACCTTCACACAATATTTTCTACAGGAAGAGCTTTAAGCTCTTGACATCACACCATTTTTCTGAGATAAACCCCATAATTTTTCAGCAATTGCAGAAACTTCACTACCTAAACAGTAAATGATTTGCTCGAGGTCTCTGAGATAAATGTCCAGCACACTGTCTGGTCCATGCCCATACCATGACTTCCCTTTTCTCCCACAGCTGCCAAGAATAAAGAGTTAATAAGGCAGAGTTCAGCACCATTCCTTCAGAGAGAACTGACTGGGATGCTGACAGCGAGAGAAACCCCGTTTCTTTCACTTACCATTTTCTTAGGAAGAGAAAACCCCACCACACCCAACCCTGAAGCAATTATCCAGCACACCAGGTAGTGAATTGAATAACAGAAAAGTTTTCTGCCATTGCCCGAGGGCTGCACATGACAGCTGAACCGAGCAGCAACACACATCCATTTCTGATGGGGTTTGGGGAATCCAAGCAGCTCTAACCACCTGAAGTTATGAATAATTACCGCACTAGGCTGACAAATTTTGCTCCCCAGCAGAGCCATAACCAATTCTCACAAACACTAGAGGGCAACAGCGTCGCGCAGAACGCCGCGAGGAGAGCGAAAGGGAAAAGCCCAGCCACTGAAGGGCTGGTGCGGGGACCGCGCCAGGCAGATGCCGAGTGCGCTGGGAAAGAAGAAAAACAAACCCAAAGCCCAAGAAACACCAGCGAACAACCCCGCAAACGCCGCCTCGGCAGCGGGAGCCCCAGCGCCGGGCACCCGCCCCGTCCCGCCGCGCTCCCGGCCCGGGCGGTGCCCGCAGCGGAGCGGGAGCCTGCGGCCGGCTCGGGCACAACTTGGCCGGGATCAGGGGGCCGGCGAGCGCCGAGTTGTGCGGCTCGGCCGCGCCGGGCCCGCGGGCACCGCCCGCCCCGCTGCTTACCTCCAGGCGCGCTCCGCCGACATGTCCCCCCGCCGTGCCCCAGAGCCCGCTGCCGGCCGTGCCCTCAGCAGAGGCTCCTCCGGGAGAGGCGCCGGCACCCGGCGGGCGCGGAGTCGCCCCGGGCGCGGAGGTGCGGCGGGGCTGCCGCCGGGGGTGCAGCACCGCCCGGCAGCCTCGCCGCGCCCTCCCGGAGGAGGAGCCGCGCTCGCCGGCGAGGGGCGGGCGGGGGCTCCGCCGCGCCTCCTCCCGCATCGCCCGCCCTCCTCCGAGGCTCTCGGGCCGCTCCCGCCCTCTCGGGCCGCTCCCGCCCTCTCGGGCCGCTCCCGCCCTCTCGGGCCGCTCCCGCCCTCTCGGGCCGCTCCCGCCCTCTCGGGCCGCTCCCGCCCTCTCGGGCCGCTCCCGCCCTCTCGGGCCGCTCCCGCCCTCTCGGGCCGCTCCCGCCCTCTCGGGCCGCTCCCGCCCTCTCGGGCCGCTCCCGCCCTCTCGGGCCGCTCCCGCCCTCTCGGGCCGCTCCCGCCCTCTCGGGCCGCTCCCGCCCTCTCGGGCCGCTCCCGCCCTCAGCGACCCGCGGGCCCGCCCCTCACGGCACCTGCCGTGCCCCCCTCCCACACGAGGGCCGCCGCGCCCTCCCTTGTGGGATTCTTAATCCCTGTCATAAATAAAGGATGATTTAGTATTTTTTTCCCGCTCCTCCGAAACCAATTTAGGAAGCCCGTGCTGCAGACGCGCTGAGGAGAAGTTGAAGTCGCCCCCTCCCGCCCAATCCCCCGCTCTCGGTGCAGCTTTAGGCCGATTTCTGAGCCGGTCTAAAGGCAAGGGTGGAAATTCCGTGTCAGGTCAATTACATTTTGTCAAGACAATGTAGGGTTAAAATCTTGAGAGAATGCCAGTTCATGTGTTTGCAGCCTCGCTGCTTTTCTTTATTGAATTTTCTAACCCTATGTTAAACACAGTTAGTCCCACTGCATTTTTCACTGATACCCTGCATCCCTCGCTCTGGAGATGGAGCTGCTCCATTGCTGCAGGTGAGGGAGTTACGGTTCCCCGTCTGAACTGCATTAGCTTCCACAAATGGGAAATAAAATTAACAAATTTTACAAGTGCCCTCTTGATCTAGCTCATTGACCTACAATTGCCCAGTGATTGTTAGCTCACCTAATGGCTGACAGTTCAATACATCGGATTAACTCCATCACTGGTGCTTGTCTGTCCAAACCTTCCTTTCTGTGACTAATGCAAGGCAAAAACTTCAAGGAGAAAAGTCACCCGAACTATAAATACACATACAAGTCATACCCTTTGATGTCTTCTATAGATTCCTATCTAAATAAACCCATCAAGATTAGGTGTGATGGCTTTATTTCTTTGTGTAAAAGAATCTCTCATCATAATGCCTTATCACAAACCCTACAGAACTTCAGCCCAACACACCCCATAAATTAACACACCTTCAAGCTCCTGGATTCTCTCTCAAAATGATTCCCTGCATTTTTGTAATATGATTAAATTCAGGCTAGTCAAAAGGGTCTAGGACATGAACAAATACTGCAATGGATAAAGATACCTTACCAGGGCTATTTCTCAAATAAAAATTAAAACCTTGAGCGCTTACAACTGCAGCTGTTAAGGAAACTTGCCTGTCTGGACATCTTGGAGTCACACCTCTGCACTCCATACTCAGACCGGCTCTCCTCATTGGCTTGACCCCAGGACAGCCCATAGCAGAGTCTCAGACATCATGACCCTAAAAACAATTTATTCATGGAGCAATAAGAAAAATAACAGCTCGAGTTTGGTGCCTGAAATGAGGGACCCCAAACCAAGGAATCCCTGGGTTTTTATACCCCCAAAATCGGAGTGCTTGACAGCCTGGAGTCCTCATCTCCTGCTGTGTCTCCCCTGGGCACCTGGCACTGATTGCATTCCTCAACACTGTCAAGTCACCGCTGTGTGTCACATTTTCAGAGCAGCTCTAACAAAGTCGTTTGCCATACAGATCTGGGAGCCTTATTTTCCCTCTGTGATGAGTTGCTTACACACATTCCCAGTGACTCTCAGAATGTTGGTGCTGAGGCCATCTGTGGAAGGCTAGCAGTGTTCACCTCCACCAGGGTTTTTGTGTGTAGGGAAGGCTCAGAAAAGCAAAAAATGGGCCCACATTATATTTACCGAGGAGGAAGGAAAATGTATCTTTTACAAAAGATACAGTTGGATAGAAATCAAATGTCAAATAAATCGTGATGGAACTTTTTGTGCAGAAAAGGAGACAGGAAAGACAACACCACTGTGACACTCGGACCATGTGTCAGAACAAATATTCATGAATGTAACCACCTCACTTCTTCTGTATCTCCTCCAAAAACTAATGATTATGTGAATGAATAAGACACATACAGAATGTGCCAAAACAGTCACAAAAAAACAGCATCTGAAATTCATCTTCTAAAATTTCACCTTCTGAAAGGCATTAATTTGGTCAAATTCACCTACTAATTCCAGTGTTTTAATAGGGACTTAGCATAAGGATGTTCTTGTGGAATGCTTTAAATAATGAACATTTATAAATAGCTTCTATTTTGTTACTCTGGGGCTTCCAGTGAGGAGCCGAGGATAAGCCGAATTATGAAAGTAATTGCAGATTGTAAAAAAAGAAATAATTAGCTTTGTAATAAAAAAAATTCTGTAGTGAGTGTAGGATGTTAAAGCCAATTTTAGCTTCGTTAATCAAAGTAGTTATTCAGCATCCATTAATTCAGTACCCAGAATTTACAAGTGGCAACTAATCGATAAAAATAAATGAATATTGATATGGCAGCACTTTTGCAATATTGTATTTACAGTGCCCTTGAAGCAAGTTAGATCCTACATTAAAGGATCAGTAAACTGATGCAAAGGCTAACACCTTGCATCCAGAAAGCTTTGGTGACGGGGGTTAAGGGGAAGGAAGCTAAAGATTTATTCCTGTGTTTCTGATGAGATTGCAGAACTTTGGTAAGATGGAAACCGGGACATCGATTACCTTTCCAGTAAAGTCCAATGCTGTTTTACAGCATGCAGTCAACATCCATTTATCAGGAAAGGGCTTCCTCTTCCCAAATGTTTCAGTACTCCCCTCTGTTGTTCACTGAAAAGAAAGAGAAATCATCCTCCTTTTAATCAGCAACAGCACAGCTCCGTAAACTTTGTGTCCTGCCCAACTCACTGCACTGCTTTCAAAATGAAAGAATTAGAATAAAGTCACATTCTTTTTATTGAATTAAAAAAAACCCCAGAAACGAATCAATGAAAATTCCAGGAAAAATAATGTCAGTTTGGTCTTTTGGATCTGGAGCAGGAGCTCAGTGCAAAAGTGAAGAGACAGCATTAAATAATATCAGTATAAGTTTATTTGGAATTAGAGCAACTTCTTGGGGTAAAATAATCTGCTCCACCTCTCATTAAAACCTTAGCTACTAGAAATGAGTATGAATTTTATATATTGAGATATTACTTTTATCACTATCTGGGAAATCTAACAGGTGCTGGGGAATGCTTCGGTTGGGAAATGACATCTAGCTGGCAATAATCATGAATAAAACTATTCCAATCATGAATAAAACTATTCCTCTAAAAAGTAAAGTTAATTAATCAAAATTCACAAATGCAGAATATAATGGGTCAAATACTAGCAGAGATATTTGAGAAGTAATCAAAAGCAAGAACAAGATTTTTAAATTCATGAAAAGAAGACAGATGGAAGAAAAAGGGATGTGCTTGTAGCACGATCAGAGAAAAATGGGACAAGCAAAACAATTCTCAGTCTTTTATTAAAGATGAGATACTGTGAGACTGCAATGAGGCAGCACTGCCAATAGACTTCCACAGACTGCTCTAAGTTCAGACTGAAAAGAGGAACAATTGTGGTTTAAGTAAGAAGATTTGTAAGCCATGTATAAGAAATTCCATAGAATCCTCCAGACTTCTAACTATATAGCACTCATTAAATGTGCAGGAGATGGATAATAGATAGCATATTTTAAAATGTATTGGTTAAATTACTTTGGAAAGCAAACACTGCATAAAATAGCATTCAGTGTTGGAGATGTTATGTTAAAGTCAATTGTCAGTTTCTGCTCTTCCCTGTTTCTTCAGACTTTATAAATAAAACTCAGGCTTTATAAATATAACTCACTTTATTAATAAACCCCTCAGAATACACACCTGCACACATTGTAGAAATCAATCCTTTTCTTTTGTAAGTTTCATGCCAATGCTGTTGTGATATTTCTTTGCTCCATTTCAGCAATTATCTACAACAAAGAAACGCATCCACAATTTTTCTAGTGGACCTTGCCTAGGCAGTGCAAGTCTTTCTTGTCAGTCTCTGTCTATTTCCCCCAAACTTATTTAGACTGAGAACCTAGTGATTCCAGCCTGTTTTTAAACCACTTTTCATGCTGATCTGCCTTCTACCGCTTGAGGAACGCTTCTAGCATTTGAGGAACATCAGAAAAGATTCTCCTTAAATGCTCTAGGAACACTGAAAAGCCTGTTCTGTGTGTTTAATGGGACATTCTGAGGGTGTTTTATTCTGGTTTGGGGGCTGAGGGAGGCACCCCATGGAAGGGCTGGTTCACCTTGACAGCCCTGTCAGGAGACGGACCCGGTTTTCCCTTGAGGCTGCCCACAAGGCTCTGAGGGGGCTTTTGGAGCAAAAAAACCAGAAAAACAATAAAATAAAAAAAAACCAACCCAAAACAAACAACAAAAAAACCAACAAAAAAGCAAAAACAGACAGAAAGAAAACCACGCAGAAAGCCATCGCTAAAAACGAACTTGCCAAACACAACTGGGCGAGCAGACAAGACACCTGCAAGGCTTCGCCGGCACATCCCCACCTGTTCGCCGATCCTGAGGCGAGACCGAGGGCGGGCACGCGGCCCCTCACGGCTTCCCGCCCTTTTTAACGTTTCTGGGGCCACGCGCGCCCCCCTCCCCCCCCGCCCCAGGGTTTCCTGTCCTTTGTAAGGTTTCTGAGGGTGAAAGTTGTGGGGTAAGGCGTCTTGACCCTTTTTTTGAGCCTTTGCAGTCCCTTTCCTCAGGGCTGCTGAGCTGTGAGGGAGCGACTGAGAGCCGGCCCCTCAGGGCTGTGGAGAGGGACTGCTGTTCTCCCGGCAGGTTAGTGGGGTTTTCTTGGCTATGAACTCCGTATGGCTGGGAAGAGCTGTCTCCCTTCCCTGCCTCAGGAAAGGTAAATTTTATTTTTTCAATAGAGTAGCGCTCTGAGGGGCTGTTTAAGGCCGGTCCGTGCCGCCTCCCCTTGCGGCTGCCTTGCTTTTGGCTGTGGCGTTGCGTGAGGTGCGAGGTCATTCCTTTCCTTCTGCTGGTGGTTTTATATATTTAGTTATGAACTTTTGCATAAATACTTGTATCTACACACGCTCTATATTTGTATGTAGATATTTGTCAGCTCCTGAGGCTGGAGCAAAGACAGTGCTGAGCACTTTCAGGCAGGTGAGGGTTAACACTCCTTTGTGGACCTGATGTGTGAGGGATGATTGTTTCCCTTATCTACTGAATAAACCAACCAGCAGGGTGTTAATAAAAGAAATAGCTATTACTGAAGCTTTTTTTCTCTCCCAGAAGAAAACAAGTCCATGATTTTAGTTTTATCAGACCCCAACATTGCCCTGAGGGAGTGGGGTGGGTTTAAAGTAGCTATTAAAATTATTGCTGCGAAATGAAATTTGATTAAAAAAGCAGCAGTCCCATGACTTTACAAAAGCGTTTTGTTAAAATAATGCTGTTTCAGGTTGTTATTTGAGCTCTGGGCGCTGCTTTATTGAAGATATCTACTTAAAATATTACAGATATGAAATGGAAAACTGCCTCACCTTTTATTATTGGATATTTGAACAACAAATAGAGGCCACTAGAAAGTAAAAGATTTGCTTGCCGCATTGCTAAATGTGTATTATTTCTGTAGCACAGAGGGCTCTTGCACAGCAGTACAATGTTATTTTTCTACCTTTGGAATTTTGTTTTTGTTACTATTCCTTCTGGTGATTAGAATTAGGCAGAGAAAAGTGGGTGTATTTTGTGTTTTTTGTTAGAGTTTTCCTGTTTGTTAGTTTTGAAAGAGGGCCTAAATATGTGAATTGCTGGTACTTTCTCCCTGAGACAGCCTTACCAAGGGAATCTTTGCCTGGAAATGAACACTTGTTGTTGCTGGCAGCCTTCCAGGGTGAAGTCTGTGGTAGTCCTTGACCCTGCCAGGGTTCAAGTAGCAGCATCAGCCAAAGAGGTGTCAGAAAGGCCATCTCCAGTATGATTTCCATTGTACAAAAACAAATGATACACAGTGCATATAAGCATTTTATTTGCTGACATCTATTCATCTGAATAAAAAGAAATCATGTTAGAAGGAGAGATTAGGAGAGTTGCTTGAAAGTAGTAAGTGTAGGTTGAGAACAAGCATCAAATGGTGTTTAAGTAATTTCCATAGACAAAACAAATAGTAATCTTGTATTAAATACCATTAATGACTTCAAAATGGAAAGTTTCAAACATTAGCACCATATGTGTATGTGTAGATGGATCCTATGGCATCAACCAGAAGACTTTCAATGTTAATACTTTTATTACATTGATTTTACAGAATTATGTTCCTTTAAGGGCTTAGGGGAGCAGCCAATATTTGGCATGACTTGTGTTTTATTATCATTCGATCAAGCTTTTAGTATAAAGCTCAGTGAATATGGCCAGCATATTTGGCTTCTATGATAGATTAGTATCCTTCAGTTTTTCCATATGCTTTTGTCTGTTGCAGCTTTTTTAACAAATGGGCCTGATTAGTGCTAATAAAAGTGAGACAAGCAAGAATGCTTAATTCTTCACTAGAAATATTTGTTTTGTTTAAGTGGAAATGTGAATCTGTGTGAAAGCTAATTGTACGTATTTTCACATTTTGAAGTGCCTGTTTTCAAACAGCTTTCTTGGCTTTTTGGGAACATCCTGCTTTATGCCTATTCAAGCCATCTTTTACAGCCTCTGCTGGCCTGCAGCTGTAAAAAAATAAAAGGACAAAAAGTAGTGAGTTTGTCCCATAAAATTCAGAATAGCTGAGGTTTGACCCTCGTGCTTTACTAAAAGGGTGTCCTCTATTTCCTTGCCTTATTCGTGTTGTGATTTTGAGTGTACTTAATGGCAGTAAATCCACAGTGTTTCTGTAGAACTTCTCTGGTAGATGCCAACTTCACCATTTTCAGGTAAGTGCTTGGAAGGAAAGCTTTGGTTTTGTTTTTTCATTTTATCAGTTCCAAAGTTAATACAGTGTAACATAAAAATGTTGCTGAGGTCAGCTACTGTTACTGGTGTTACAGTGTTATTTCTCCGTCAAGGAGCATTTCCATGTATACTGTACATATGTATAAGAGATAGGGGTAGACAATCAAGATACTTTAAATTTTATGTTCTTATAGTTTTTCAAACACTTAAATAATTCCTACAGCCATGTTTTACTTCTCTGTAAGCTGCTTGGAATTTGCTGGAAATGGCAGGCTCCAAGCAGGGTCACCAGGTTAGAGGCTTGTTCACAGTTCATTCAGCAGTTACTGGGTTGGTTCTTGCCTTGATCAAGGTGCCAGATTTGGGGGCCCAAATTAGGTATTTAACTACAGGGTGTGAGTATGAAACCTTTTTGTGGCATGCCAGATGTCATGGTATTGGCTGTGTGATGGAATATAGTCAACCTATGGTGCTTGGAAGGATTTGTCTTGTGGTTGATAGTGGCTCTCAGAAAGAGAATATGCATTAATAAGACGTTTTAGTCTTTCTAAAAGGATAGCCTTAATGAATACTGGCTATTGTATTTACCCTTTTATGCCTCACTGTAAATCAATTTAGAATTATTCAGATACATTAAAGCAAACCCAGACCTCTCTAGTTTGTCTATGACAGAAATGGAGACTGGTGAGTCAGTAAGGGAAATCAGCTCATTTTCTTCATGTAATGTGTTTTAGCAGAACCACATTGCATCATCCTGATTTGTGATGGGCGGTTTCTAAGTCTGAAGTAGACCATGAGGAGTATAAAATCCTTCGTGGTTACAATTTTGTTCTGCACTGATATTCAGTAAAGCTTAATATTCATTGCAGTTCCTCCCTGAAAAGGATGCGAGTTGTGTTGCTGGTTTAGCACCATTTTCCAGCTGAAGTTTTAGGCAGAAGGGTGATAATGTCTGTGCATGCAATGAAATTGATGCTGTGCTGCAGAACTTGTTTTGGCAACATCAAATAAGGGTGACTTTCTATCTGCTTTAATTCTCCTAAGTTAAAGGAGAGAAGACAGAAAAAGTTAAACATTAAGGTAGTATTTATTTTGTACTTACAAACCAGTAGATAAGCTTTTTCAGATTGATACTTGGAAAAGAAATTGCTTTAGTGGAAGAGTTCTATATTGAGTAAATAATAATAAAAAATAATTCGTTTGCCAAGAAAATAAATTATATGACAAAAACTAAATCAGTTCCTTGTATTTCTCTTCTCTCTGATGGATGTCTGACAGGACCTATATTTTGTCTTGCCCATGACTAAAGCACAAAATGAAATATTTTCTTGTCTTTCATGGCAAATATGTGTTCTTGGTTTCTTGTTATTTTATTACCTTATCTGAGCTGTGCTGGCTTTGCTACCTTTTCCCTGCAGCCCCCATCTTTGCAAAGCTCAGCTGAGCGGTTTTGGCTGAGCCAGGAAGGAAAAGGAAGCAGAGACTCTAAACCTTTATCCCATATAACTGCGATGGGGAGTGTCCTTGCTATCCCACTTAGGTCGCTGTGTTGCATGGAAAGGATGGGTACAGATCCTAAAACAACATTGCCACACTTCAATCAAATTCAGAATGGCCTCTCCTCAGAGATAGCAAGTATCCAAGGTCTAAATTCATATCAACGTGGTAGTCTCTATTATGTCTTAGACTTACCTAGGAATATGAAAGAGTTGCATAAAATAAAAACATTTTTAAAAATAAATAATTGGTTCATCTATTCTTGTCTGCACTGTGGGGCTAGCTGGTAACACTGTAATTATCTCATGCATAAAAATCCTGCTTTCAGGTCATTACACTTCTTCAGCCCTGGTATAATGCACAAGACTATCACGATTAAATTATGGGACTAGATTAAATGTGAAATGCAAACTTGTAAAGGAATTGGCTGGCTCTATACAGGGGCATTATTTTATTAATCTGAAAGCATAATAAACCTTTAACTTCTACAGTACAAATGCATCTGCATAATTGCTTACTGCTATTTGGTATTTTTCTTCAACAAAGCCAATAATTCTAGAATGCCTAAATTGAGCTTTTTCATGGATAAAAGGAAGGTTGGACTAAGGTTTGGCATGGTCTTAGTCCTGTTTTGAACTCAGGGTCTAAAATGTACTGTTTCTCATAGGAATAACAGGCAAATTTTAAATATACTTCAAGGACTGTATTATTCATATATTCTTTGTTTAGTTCCTTCCCTTATTTATTTATTTATTATTTATTTATTTATTTATTATTTCTTATTATTAGATTTTTATTGGGCTCTGTACTGTTTTTTCTCTTAGAACTGCCATTTTTTATTAAACCTAGGTATCTTTCCATTAGGCACACAGATGTGCTAGGGTTTAATGATACCAATATGTATGATTTCTCTTTAACTTGGTTGCTCTTATTAATGTGAGTATTTAGGAACTAATTACAAGTGTAATAGGTCACAGGTTTTTTGTCGTGGAGTTTCCTACCAGGAAGGAATAAAGCATGGAGTAATGGGGGTAAAACCAACAGCTTTATCTTGGACTCCGTGATTTTTTTGCTTCACTTAGGCTTGCCTGTTGTACTTTCAAGTTATTTAATAGAGATAATTATTGTAGTGCTCTTGAATGACAGGAGCCATAATATATAATTTAGTACTTAACTTGGAAGCAGCTTTTGTGTTGTAAAAGTGCCATAAGGGAAAGCAAATCCGCTGTAGGAATAAGGAACGCGGAGGCTGATGTTACAAGAGATTACATGGCTGTTCCCATTCTCAGCAAAAAACATAGAAAATTCTATTCAAATGTCTGAATTTTCAAATTAAGGAGAACTGTGTCTTCTCTTCTAAAACTAAATGCACCACAGTGTTGACTGTAACACTGGAAAGGGAAAAGCAACCGGCAGTAGACAAAACTGTATGTCATGAATCCACTGGGTTAAGAATAGCCTGAGTGAATTTTTTCTTTTTCTTGGAACAATGTGAAATAAACAGGGAGCTGCTTAATAAAAATCCGTCATAGCACACTGCAGAGAAGAGCCATTATTAATCTGTATAATGAAACAAGTCAGGTTCTGTTGAACAAGTTTGTATTCCTGCTGAAATTGAAGATTGATCTACAACTGTTTCTAGTTATTGCTCACATCAGAGAATGGTAAAATGCCAGTAAAAGTTGAGTGATCTGCAATGAAAAAGACTCATTACAACATGGTACCTTCTTCATTTCCCTAGTTCTGCAGGGCTGTTTGTGCCATTATTTCCCTGGATGTATTTCCTGCTTTGTCTTCTTGCCAGTCACAGATATCTGAAGTTGTTGTTTGTTGATGAGTCAGACAACCTTATTGAGCCGAGGTTGTAGTAAGGAGACACAGTTACAGAGGTGTCTTTTACTTGGCTGAAGTGCTTCAGAAGATTTATTTTTTATCTAATAGAAGAATGTATTTCTTGCTCCAGAGGATGTGTCCTCCTTTAGAAGAAGGGATATGGTCATTTACAATCAGGAGGGGTCTCCAGGCAGGGGATGAAGGCTGGATGTTTTGAGGCTCTCATGAAAAACTCATATCTGAGAGTAAAATTCTTCTGATTTGAAGTCTGTCTTAATTGCAGCTCAGTGATCCCATTTGTGAGTAATACAGTAATTTCCTGAAATAAATATGATATTGCTCTTCAGGTGCTCTCTATGTTGCTGTGCCAGTGAAAGAAGCTGACAGTCCCTACATGCCACAGATGGGGTAAAGGCATTCCTGCGTGATCTTCCAGTCCCTTTTGATCTTGTAGGAAGAACGTGGCATGTTTAAACTGTACTGCTGCTCTGGTGGCCCTTGGCTTTCAGGATCTGCTTCAGCAGCTTGGAGTGGTTCAATGCTGCCCACCTCAGCCTAAACCAAAGATGTGTGCCTACGTATTGGCAATGCTAGTTGTAAGAAATTTCTTGCTGTGGTAAAATACTGAGACTGGGTGTAGCACTCTTTGAATGCCGTCTGTGCAAGAACAATTGAAAATAAATTGTTCTTTCTATCATCAAAGAATATTGTACAAAAATGGTCACATTTCACAATATTTTCTTAAGTGACCGGCTCCTGTGCAAGATTTTGAATCAATGCTAACAACTGAGTTCTAGAAGACACGATGAAATCCTACTAGGATCCTGGGGGGAGGGGGTTACAAGAAAGCATTTCTTAGTTAGAAGTATAAAGTGTGTAGTAAAATTAGCTTGTCCTGCAGCAATCTCCACTACAATTAGGTGTCATTAATAATGCAGTGTTGAAAAAGTTTGCATAAGAAATGCAGAGCATTAATATTTTATTGTCACTAATACGCTTTGATTTCTGTTCACGTTTTCTGACTCGAGCAAGGGAAAAGTGGTTTTTAACAGTGTTTTTTCCATATAAGTAGAGAAGTATTAGTCACTTTCTCAGGAAAACCCCCAGGGGAACTAGCACGTGGGTAAGGCTTATTTTCAGGCTTCTTTCTCATTCAGGTTTGTTCTGATTAACCTTATGTGAGCCTTTTCCTTGAAATTCGGCGTGTGAAATCTTGTCCTGCCGAAGCCCGAGGCACAAATTCCCTGGTTATGTTTGGAATGAAATTCCAACCCTATTAATAATCAAAGATTTGACAAATGCCAACGTGCTGAACGAGATCTGAACACAAAAGCTCATTCCTTATAACCAGTTTCTGACAGCTAACCACTGCAGTCCTTTGCAGTAGCTGGAGGCCACCCAGCCCCAGAGAATGTTCACCTGTGTAACTTCATCAAAAGTAGTCACGTGGACTTGGGTGATGACTCACAGTGGCTGATAGAGTTTGATAGGGAAGAGGAATCTGTCAAATAAAAATCAAAGCAGAAGGGAGTATTTTTGTATTTGAGTAGAGCTAAGGCAGGAAGATTTGTGTGCTCTGCTGCTGGATGTGAATAAGCTGGAGCCTGTCTATGTAAAGCATCATCAGAAACCAGAATCTTTGTGAAACTGTAGAAACTGAGTAATAGGTGTGATCCCCACAAAACCCTGACTTAAAACACCGACACGAGACTTGTTGGAGGTCAGTAGGTGTGAGCTGCTGGCAGAAATAGATTGATAGTATTGTTGTTTTATGATGAATTTATTCTTCATGGATACTTCAAGTGTTTCTTTTTGCTGTGAATCTTGCATTAAGATGACTTTGAAATAATTAATCTCTGTAATTACCTGTTCTGATCACCAATGAAGGCATTAGTCTTATGTCCTGTAGTAATTTCAATGAAGTTAGGATTTCATAGCTATTTAACTGTTAAAGGAATTAGTAAGGTATTGTTTATGGAATTCTACTGCACCCATAAAAAAGGGTATATCTTTGAAAGATAAAAATTCTATTGCTTTGAGTTGCCATTGAAATGAGAATCCCTTTTCACTGCAGTGGTAACTACAATTTGTAGTCATTAAGTCTCAAAAGAATCTTTTATTACCTCATCTCTTTATTTTTTTAAGCTGACATTCTGTAGAAATCAGTAACATTCTGAGGTTTTGTGGCAGCGTAAAGCTATTCTAGCAAGTATTTGATTAGGGTAATGTAGTAATAATTTGTCAAATTTTTGCCTTAACAGTATTATCAGGTCAGCCTTTTACTGATGGAGTTTCCTTGATGGAAAAAAATCTTAATATATTTACATTACTAAAAATGTTTTTTTCAGTACAAATATGCCACATCCACTGTCTTAAAATGGCATTGCAGAGGGTAATTACTCTAAATATTTATTTACTCAAAAATACTCTAAATTACCTAATTCATTAATTTCTCCCTTATTAATGGTCTTGTCAGCATTTAAGACCAGCATGGCTAATCAGATGTCAACAAAATGCAATTACTACCAAGTGAAAAGTAATTTTCATCCTTATGTTTTTGATGAGCCTGATACAAGGCCAATTCTCCTATAATTGCAGCGTTCCTCAACTACTCACCATAAAGTTATGGTTTGGGCTTTCCATCACTATGACTACTTTTGCAAAAGGGATTTGTGGTACTGAATTCTTTTTTCTCTTTGGCTCAATTTTATGGATAAACCAGCTCCCTGTAGGAGACTTGTTGTTTTTATTGGTAATTACTGAATAGTTTTCTGAAATACTAGTTTTGATTAATCTGTTCCTGATGATTTTTTTTTTTGTAGAGTCCTGTCTTACTGCCTTAATGGCAATTCTATGTTTTTATTCCCAGCTTTATTTTCAAGTTCTAAAAATATTTCTTTCTGTTAAGAAAATCCCAAAGTTTGGCATCTTTTTGAGCTTTTATCCTCTTCTCTTTGTGAAACTGTCTTTAGTTATTTTATAATTTTGAGGACTGAAGGAAATGTGGAAAACTTTAACTGAATGAGATGTTTTTCAGCACACATAACAAGTCTTTGAACAAAAAGAGAATATTGTGGCTTTCAGTTCATAAATTAGAGCTGGTACAGGTTATTTGCCAAGGTTTTGAAAATTAAGTGAATGAACTCTGAGATGATAAAAAGAGATGTGGAGCAATTTGGGCGCCGGTTTGCGAGCACTGTTGTTGTGTGCCAGGAATTTAGGCCAGCAAGTGGGAGGAGATGAGTCTGTGGAGGCCTCAGCATCCAGGTCCTGATAAAACATGGCAAGGTAATTGTTTAAGGTAATCAGTTCTGATTTCTACACTTTGAAAAAGACTTTCTGATTTACAGTCACCTGCTGCTCGTCATACTCATATGTATCAGCCTTCTGTGCACCTCAAATCCCAGGGTTTGCTGAGTCTTTGAGCAGCAATAGCTACTGCTGTTTGGTTTTTACACGTAGTGAATAATCTCTCCAAAGCATTCTGTTAAATCGATCGTTTTCTAGCTGCTATGACTAGTAAGCTGTAAATTTACCATGTCTAGTAAATTTAAGTTGTGAGATCTGACCGGTGATCAGTTTCTGTCAGTCTGTGCTGAATTATTTTAAATTCCTGGCTAATAACAACAAAATTTGGAGCTGAAAATTCTGGAAGTTGTAATATGGGAGAGTACAAGGCAGAACTTTTTCATCTGAGGGAAAGCAGACACTGTCAGAAAACTTAAAGCCTCAGTCCTTGGAGATCAGAGCTGGGTTGGAGAGGAGCTTTCTCAGCTAGGTAGTATTTCTTTGAGAGCTGGCATTGGACTAAGTGCCTTTTAGAGGTCCTTTCACAGCTGATTTATTCTGTGAGCCTTTGATGAATAAACCTGTGTGCTAAATTTCTCATGCTTACTGACATGAGAGTCACTGGTGTTGAATGAAAGGAAATAGACTTGGATATTTACGCATTCAGTCTGGTAAGATCTCTCTGCATATGGCCTCAGAGCGAGTCATACGGTAAATCTGGCATTAGCACTCAAGAAATGAAGTCAAAAGTTGTTTCAGCACAAACCCTCAGTGGAGCAGGCTCCAAGATGTTGCAGTGGTTTTTATGCACTAGGCTTCTTTGTCCAGAGTCTTTGTCAGGGCAGCATCTGTCCAACCCCTCCTTATTTTATTCTGGACCATTTGTCCTCCCACAGCTGTCATGATAGTCGCATATGGTTGGCATAAACTCTGTCATCTGTCCTGGCAGGCTTCTGGGTAATTTAATCCTCTTCTCACATCTTATCTTGATTGTTTTTATACTGCTGTGTCATCCAATACTACACAGATTATGCAACCACCCTGATTTTATGTAGCTGCCTTCCTTAAATGGCTTTATGGGAACTCCTCATCTTGCTGCTGTGAAGTCCAAAGACTGTAACAAGAAGAGTCTATGAAAAAGGACCAGAGTCAATAACATGCCATGATTAATCCTGGAGTATTGCCCATAAAAGTAAAGTATTTGGGCAAAGATTCCCTCTTTTTAGTTAGAAATAAACTTCTGTCTTTGACTTACATGGACTAGTAAGCACTGTCTGCTTTCTCTGAAAGGAGAAATCTCTATTTTCAGGGGGGGCATTTAGCTGAAACCAGAAGAGAATCTGTGAATGCTGAATTCAGTAGATGACTGCTTGGAAGAAAAGGAAAGCAACTTGTAAAAATGAATTTTAGATTTAGGGCAAGTCAGCTTACTGCTCTGAACAGACTCAGCTTCAGTTAAGTGCAGGCAAATAAATGATGGTGCTTCACCATTATTTTAAATGACAGCTGCCTGTAATTTAAAACTGGAGACAATTCCAATAGATGAACGGGATGGGTGTATCTTGGCATTTTTATCTCCTTGACTGAACTATGTGAATTTTTCCATTGACAGTTCTACTTCTGTAAATCATTAATAAATGATAACTGTCCTTAGTAGTTAACTTGTTAAAATACTGCACAAGAAATTTTCTGAATTATTAAGGAGGGAACTTAGTTTATATCTTAGTTAATGTCTAGCATTTGGGTAAACCATTTGGTTAGAAGGGGTATTGGCATGTTGTTTTGGTAACAGAGCTCAGAAAATCTACCAATTTGAGATTTTGATATATTTGGAAGTAGGAAAGACTAAGGGTAGGCTTTAGTATGTTATGTGTGATGCTCAGTCTGATAGTCTAATTTAATGATAATCAATTATTTAATCTAAAGGCTGAATGTGCATCAAAACACTTAAGGATTCACAGTAAATTCTCAGGAGCAGATTCATTAATTCTTTGAAATATTACTTGAGTGATAGGAATAATCTCAGGATAATTGAGATTTTGCTGGAGTGAAGTCAGAGTAGGTTACAGGTCCTTGCTGAGAACTCTGCTGTTCTGTCAGTGTCAAAGAGAATGAAAGGATGGACACATTTCCAAGTGGCTGCTCTTGGCTCAGGAACAAACTTACTTGAAGGGTGACAGGGGCAAAATCCCAGTGTTTTGGTTCTAAATAAATACTTATCTATGCCTTTTCCTCGGATAGATTTATTACTGAGGGACACTCTTGAAAGATGAAGATTGGTGCTTTGGTAGTACATCTAGAGCACCTCTCCTCCTTGCAATTTGCTCTCTTTTGCCCTGTGCTGCAGCTTTCTATTCCTCTGTTCTGTGTAGGTTTGAAACTGTTGGTATTCAGATGTTGCCTCCACACATGGCATTCAAACCGAAGCTTATGAGTGTCAAACTGCTAAATACTGTTCAGAGAAGCTGTCTGACAGTGCTTGCTCACCGGTGGTTTATGAACATTGCTCTTACAGGCTCTGTTTAAAAAACCCTCAACCCTTACTGTGGTTTTTCTTTTTCCACTCGTGAGTCAACAGAGTAGAATGTCACTTGTTGATAATGGTATAGATCAGTTGTCAAACTCCAAGGCTGAATTAGCAGAAATATTAAAATTCTCTAGATTTGTGGGGTTTTTTTTGGTGGCAAGGATTTGAGGTGACAAGCTGCCAGCTCCTGTCATTACCAAGGTCTCAAACTTCCACTTCTTTTTTGAGTGCAACGGGATGTTTTAGCTTGTTGACAAAGTCCCTTTTTGACTTGGCAGATGACAGGTGGCTTCTGCAACACAAGTCTTCATAAAAAAAGTTAGGTTTTTTTTTTTCTACAGATGTTAATTGAATACAAAAAGCCTAAAAGCAGCATTTCTGTGAAATTTTCAGGGACATTGATCTGAGGTTAGTGCTACAGTGAGGAGATGAAAATAATCTTTGAATATTTCCACTTACAGGAACTGTGAAGTAGTACACAACATGAGACTCAAAAATTAAATGAGATCATGGGAGATTTACATCCCTGTTGCACATACTAAATTTGTGTTTTGTGCATTTGGGAAGCATGGCCTTCTTGCCTTTCTTCTCCCTCAGCAGTGAGCATAATCGTCCTTCTTGTAGATACTCCAACACCCAACCCAAGTAAATATTTAAGAAACATTTGAAAAGAGCAAGCAATTAGTTCCCCTTCTGGTGGCTCTAAGTGCATAAAGCTGCCGAATGCTTTGCTTGCTCCTTCTCCTCACTTTCAGAGTCTATTTTTTAGCCTCCTTTGGCTGTGAGCCGCAGATCACTAATGGTCAGAGAGAATAGATGTGAAGCAAACAGAGACTGTACAAGGCTGGAATCTTTGACCACAGGAGTCCCCATCTTGCTGAACAGGAACTGGCAGCTGGCTCTCTCTCCCAGGATTACAAGTCCCAGCTGGGGAAGGCACAGAGGGAGATGAAGCCAGGTGTTCATGGTCTCTAGCAAAGTGCTCTAAGAACTTTGGGAAATGGGAATAAATCTCTTGTGTGCTGAAGAGAAAACGAGTCAGTGTTGGGGCACATGAGCACAAACATGAGTAAAATGACAAGAGCTGCCTAAGAATGAGAGAGACTTGGTAGTGTGCAACAAATCATTTCTATGCTGATCATTAAAAGTCGTCCTCCAATCCCATTTTGGGAATCATTCACTTAGCATTATTCTCTTCTGTTGTACACAAACCTGCCTCCTATCCAAGGCTGTATTTTCTCCTATGACCTGATGTGAAGTTGCTGTCTAGGCACTGGTGACCTACTTTTGGGAGAGGCATCAGGGAGGAAGGGAAAGAAATGAGGTCAGCTGTGTTTTCATAGTCCATCTCAGTGCCCAAATGCAGTGCAGTCTGTCTGAGTTGCTGTTGGTAGCTGTGTAAAGCAGCAGCAAGGTTAGCAAGCTTATGCGACTGTAGTGCGATGCCTCTGCGCCTTGAGATGTGTCGACTTCTCCAGTGTGATAGCAAGTCAGGAGCTGAAAAATTTGGAAATATTTGCCCAGTGTGGTCCAGCTGCCAGGCATCACACTGTCTTAATGAGCTTGTTGTCCTTCTCAGTTTCTTTGGGACCATGAGTCAGGCAAACCAGGAATCATATTCCTTAGGATGCTTAGGTGTTCATCTATGCTCAGGTGTAGTTTATATTACAGCAGCAAGAATACTTTTCTGCTTTGCAGCTTCAAAGGTTTGCATCAACAGAGAAAGAGCAACATAATGGGGTTGAGGTTTGCTGCTCATTACACAAGTTCAGAGTTGTGATTTAACAAATGCTTGGCTTTTACCAGGTGCTTGGAAAAGTGATAGGCAAGAGGCTTCAGCATTTTGTGCTTCAGCAAAGATTTGATTCTTAATCTTAATATGTGAAATTCTCCTTTAAATCAAGTCCACTTCTATTGTTCTTTTCCTCGGTCTCCCTCAACCACGGTTTTGTACCTTGTGTCCAGTTCATAGCATTAAGTCAGAGGTCAAGGTCTCCTTTTAGTGTGTGTCCATATAATACAGAGAAAAGCTGACATCTTGTTAATAGCTTTTAGTTGCTGTTACAGGGACACCCCTGATAAATACCATCAAGGTCAGCACAGTGTCTGTTTGAATGTATTCTGTAAAGCAGTTGTTATTATATAGAAGCTAATTAGTACTAATTAGTTTCTCTGTTAACAGAGTTGTAAAGAAGCCAAGTAATTTTTTTTCCTTTTTTAGTGGTGTCCTTCGCTGTGATAAAGCCATGTTGGTGCATTTGCACTTCTGAATTTTATTCTCCAGGACTTTCACCAATGCACAAAGTCCTAAAAGCTTTTCTAGAAGTAACTATCAAACAGAAAAATGAATAATTTACCATATTAGACAATTATCCTGCCAAGAGCTCTGTGTGACCAGACACCATGCTTGGCATGAGGAGTATATCCACTCTATAAGAAATCCTTTTGGGTGTTCCCTTCAACACCAGCAAAATAAGAATGATTGAATACAACTGTACTCTTTTTTTGAACTTATTTTGGATCATGATCATATGAAAATAGGAAAAAAGATAACTGGAAACTTTTGTTAGACATAATTCTAATTCACTAATATAAAAGGTGTAGTTTAACTTACATGACACTAAAACTACAGCTGTTTGCTCTCTAGTGTTACATTAGCAGCTTGTGTAGTTGTCTGTTACTTGGTAATGCTTGCATTCCTGAATCCAGAAGATGTTTGGTAACTGAAGGAGCCAAATGCGGCTTAAATTGCTGGTATTGTTTTGCTTGACTGTAAAATTGCAGGATAAGAAATATTTGAGCAAATGGAGCCTGGTGCTGTTTAGTGTTTGTCTTTGCTTGCATAAACCATCCTCCTTTTCAGAGAGTAGACTGATGAACTTTGCAGTATGTGTGCAATTTTAAAATATTGGTTTTCGGTGACAAATAATTTTCTCTAGAACTTGATTCCTGCATGTACCCATTTGCATTTTTATAAAAATTCTTGGATGTGTTTTTTCTTTGTGCAACATGGAAGTCTACATCTTTCTCTATAATAAAGTGCTACACTTGAGGTGATTGGGAAAGGTTAAGAAAAATCATCAAGGGTGTTAATTTGAAGTTACTTGGAGGTTGTCAAGAAATCAGTTTGGTCACTAGAGCAATCATGCTCACTCTCAAGAAAATACCATTTTATAAATATTCTACTTGCTTATATTCCTTCCAGTGTTGAAGCAAGTCATTTTTATGCTCAGCCAAACTGTGGGTCTTAACACAGATTTCCTCTTAACGTGGATTTGCTTCACGTTGTCTGGAAGACGCGGTGAGTTCTTGAAGCCAGTCTGAAAGGCAAAAACCTGGGTTTCAACAACACTGATTTGTCAGGGACTGGTGGAAATGAGTTTGTGAAGGCTGTATCAAGTGTAAGAATGCCAGACAGATTTCAATTTCTTTGCAATTTAAATCTAGTTCAGATGGACTGTCTCTTGGTTTGGTGTGTTGGGTGCATCTTGCCTCTTTCTAATCTCAGTTTAAATGGCAGATAAAATTTCTGCTGTTGGTGACTACAGTCAGTGTGGTTTTGGTTATTTATGCAGCTTCAATTACAGAGCTTGTGTATAGTTTTAGATTTTAGGGGTTGACATCCGTGTGTACAATTGCAGTCACACTGATGATGCAGTTACTAAATATTTGCTGTAGTCCCTGTGACTTGAAGCCATTTCTGTAAGAAAACAGTGAGTACTTTTTCTTTGTAGTTTACAGTTGTGGAGCAAAATTGATTTAATTGCTTTCTCCACCAATTTGTTTCCTTTGTATTTTCTAGCTTCTCCCCATTTAAGGTGAGCTTGTTTAGTTTTTGAAATGAAAATTTTTAGGTTTTTTCATGGTTTTTCTTGCTTAAATGCAAAAGGAACAGCCCTAGATGTGTAGAAACTGGATATATAAGGAAGGTTGTGCTATTTAAGTATCAAAGCTTCTGGTTGAAACTAAATGGTTTTTTTCTTAGTTCCCTAGCTAGTTGTTGATTATTTGCCACCTGAGAAGAAACTGGGAGATAATTTTGTTTGCTTTTTCATGCAGTTACTGAATGTGATGTATCCTGAACTATTTCCAATATTTTTGCAGGTTATTAGTTTCAGAAACAGTGGATATAGTAGCTGAGCAGCATTCTTAAATAATACCATGGTAGTTTCATTTATGATGAATGAAAAAAAGGGATATTTCCATTTATTCCCATTTTGTTGACCTGCTACGTGGAAGAAAAGCACAGAGAGAGGGTTTTAACTTGTCACCCTGATTATATTTAGTAATGTAACAACATAAACCTTTTTTATTTGATGGCTGATGTCTGCTGCCATCGATTCAATAACCACCTCTGGCTGACTGGAAGGAAAGCAATGTTTGTGTCTTTTCCTTTAAGATAGACAGGTATAAGGAAAGGAAGAGTGGGGCTGGATTATTGTTTCTTAGCTACATCTGTGGTGGTGAGCTCTGACTAAATGCTGAATGCCTTGAGTTAGGATGAGGAAGGGATTTGTTCCCTTTCCTTTGTTTTTCTCAGGATTGAAGGACTTCCTGTGCCCTGATGCTGGCTCTTGATACTGCCAGGGCTAAGAGAAGAGAAATGGGGATTGAGTTGAGGGAAGTTTTGATTTGGATTAAGTTACCAACAGATCCTGAACCCCCAAAACATAAGGTACATGTTCAGCTGATTTTTTGGTACCATCTTAAATTGCAACAAGGAATCAGTGAATAACGAAGGAAGCTGGCACTGAGCTTCACATTCCATGGCATGACAGTAATCCTTCAGGGGAAACACAGGAGATTGCAGAAATGGTGTGATGCGTCTCTTCACAAGCTCCTGTTTTCTTTGCATGGTGGCTGCTGTGGAAAATGCCAAGTTTTAAACTTCCTTGTTACACTCATGGCTGAGGTTTGTAAGAAGTAATCATGGTTGTGTACATCTCTCTATGTGCTGTCAACTTTAGAGCTGTATCTTTTTCAATGCTTACCTGCTAATGATAAGAAAAGAGAAGCTTGTTTTTGCCAAGTAGAATTGTTTTATAGCAGATTAGGCTGCTAAAAATTCAGTAACATGGCATCATTAGGTTTAAACATTTGAGGTGCCATAATTATCACTGAAGTATCCATGTATATTAACAGTGTCTTTTTAATATCCTACCTTTGTAGCTGTGAGAGTTGTGTCTTCTGACAGGGATAAAAATGGGGAACAATTTTGTTTGCTGTTATTTAGCATGACAGGCCTCTTAGCCTGTCAGTTGACCAGCTCTAGAAGTCCTGGAATCTATTCCATGTTTTCTTAGAAGTATATATTATACAGCATATACTATATATTTATTCTTCTATAATAGAATTGCTTAAAAAACCCCTGAAGGCAAGAAGAATAGGAGAAATAGATTTTGTATTGTCCAGTTATTTGGGTAGGTAAGTTAATGTATTGTGGTGTAGCCCCTGTTTAATAAACCACCTTTTATTACTGTGGTAAATGTGATTTTACATGAGTTTTAACTTCTTCCTTCTACTGAGCAGGTCCCAGTGTTGAGTGGTAGAGCTCTTTCCTTCAGAGCCAGCTGGTGCCTCAGGACCAGAGCACATTACCCACGCACTGTGAATGCTTGACCAGGAGAAGTTATCCTACTTGCTGGGCCTCCTGAGCCTTGAAATCCTTACATCTGTAGATTTCTGTGCTTGTCAGTCTCCTCGGAGGTGGAGAATTATGTGGGGAGTGTAAGTTTCTTTGGAGATAAGAAAAGCTGAGAATGTAGTGCCTTCTCCCCTACAGAGAAGAGCTGTTTTCCTGTAGCTGAAGTTATGAGGTCTCGCTCCTTAATAAGGATTTTGAAGTGCAAAAAAAGAGTGAATATTCTAGCAGAGGTGACTTTTGAGCTGTCGACTGCCATTGTCTCTGCATCTGATAAGCTAAAGAGTTTAAAGATGAATTTCCCCCTCCTTTATAGAATGGAGATCTGAGTCTTCTCATTGGTGTCCTTCTACCATTTTACATTGCAGATGCATTTTGATTCTGACTGTTTGCTGAATTTTTAGCTATGCCTTATATTGTGTGAAAAATGAAGTTGTTGCGTGTTTTCTTTGCATAAGGAAATGCTTTGGATGATATCTTTTCAGTGTGTTTAAGCAAAGAAGCGAAGTTGCATTAAAATGAACTTCATACCTTCATGTTACTGCATCATTCAGAAGTTCTGTTTTGGTGAACCTTTGTTTCTTGCAAGGAAATTTTTTACTGCTATGGTTAAAGTGTGAGAAATGCAGTGTAGAAACATCCCTGAAGGTTTTCAATGACTTTCATTGAAAAAAAGTAAATTGTGAAAGCCGATACAATGCACATTTCA
Source organism: Pseudopodoces humilis (assembly GCF_049639895.1). Classification (NCBI taxonomy): domain Eukaryota; kingdom Metazoa; phylum Chordata; class Aves; order Passeriformes; family Paridae; genus Pseudopodoces; species Pseudopodoces humilis. Next base: position 69,460,080 of record NC_142205.1, on the reverse strand, counting down.
AATGGTTCTAGGAGTAATGTACTTCATCTTGAGAAAAATCATTTATTTTCGTATGAAGCCTGTATTGTAGCCGTGAGGTGCAGTGTGTTAGCAGCAAACTTGGTGGCTCCCCTTAGCAAGACCCATAGAATTGCATCAGGTGACCTATTGAGATAAACTCAACCTACACTCAAGTTGTTGATTATTTCTAAGTGGAGAAAATGTAGGGTTTCTTTGTCTCTAAAAGACTGGAAAAGAGCTTCTGTCATTGCCAGCACTACCAAGGAACATGTCATTGTTCAATTTGTGTCTTTTTCAGCTTTGAACAGGGCTCTTTGAAAGTGACTGACACCTGCAAATGAAGTCCTTGGCTCCCGAGCTTGTAACATCACTGGTAATTTAATTACATGGACAGGTAAGAGCTTGCTTGGAGAACTATTAAGATGGACGGGAATGTGATTTTTGTCACATCACGTTTTTTCTGTCTCTAATTCATCTCAAGTTATTATCACAAGCCCTGTCTTGACATGGACTACTTAGAGTAATTGCCAGAATTTGCCTGCTTCATAGCTTTATTTTAAGGCAGTTTGGATTACTGAGTTTTTGGGTGGTTTTCAAGACGGTGAGCTACTTTGCAGAAGTGTCTTTCAGGAAGTATGTGCCAAAATAATTAGTCCGTTATTTCTGCTTCCAATCCAATGTTGTCAAGATCTGAGGAACTAAGCTTGAACTTAATAAGCTAGTGTACCATTTCTAGGACGAGATAAAGTAAATGAAATGGCTTGAGACAAGCTCATGCCTTCAACACAGGTGAAATCCTGTCTGTCAGACATGAAATATCAGGTTAGCCTTTGGAGGGACCCATTCCTGGTTTATCCCGAAGGGCTGCGGCCCATGAGGAAGACCCATGCTGAAGTAAAGGGGAAATACGAGGAAGGAACAAGAGGAAAGACACTTTTTTGATTAAACACATCCCCCCATTCCTCATGCCCTGTGTGCCACTTGGTTGTGGGAGGAGGAGAAAAAGGAATAGGGAATGAAGGATTGGTGTTTGCCCTGGAAAGAAGGGATGGTGGCTGGGGAAGTTATTTTAACCTTTTTCTTTTAGTTTTTTTCCTCATCATCCATCTTTATTTTTAACTGGTGTTACATTAAAGTAATTTATCCTTAGATCTATTTTGCCTGTGATAATAAGTGGAAAATAATCACCCTGTCTTTATCTTGACTTGAAAGGGCTTTTTCATCTTTTCAGCCTGTTGTGTTGTGGAGAGAGAGTGGCTGGCTGGGTGTGGGGTCCTCACATCTGGACAAGATCAACTTGCCACAACAATTTGATGATGAGATGAAGGAATATATATATATTTTTTAGGTGTTAGTCCTTAAATTTGGTGTAAACCTGCTTGGTAGGATTAGTGTGCCAGTCATAACTTCTTTCATTGTTTCTCCTAAAGGAGTAGCTTTGAAGGGTGAGAAAAATCCCACCTTGCCCAAGCAGACAAGTGTAATTGGAAACACAGGTGGTATTTGCTGTTCTCTGCAGCAAGAGAACTTTGTCTCCCCACAGATTTACAGCCCCATGACAATCAGTGTATTTATCTAAAATCATGATTGCCATTTCTTCAGTTACTCTGAAGCAGGAACTGGTTATTGTGCAACACAAGTGGTACGGATGGTGAAGTTTGCATCCAGACAAATTTTAGATATTTATGGGGCTTAAGCACAGTGAGAGATTTTTTTTTTTAAGATGAATGATTTTTATAATCAGCTAATTGTCATTTATTTTTCTGAACAGCAATCAAATGTATTCTGTAGCTGTGTTTATTTTTGGACTGGTCCACCTTTCTCAAATCGCGCACCGCATAGCGTGTGCTGTACAGGAAATTCCACATTAGGAGCTGCAGACACTGAAGAGAAGATGTGGGTTTCTTTTTGTAGTCAAGGCCCCCATAGTGAGATTGCTTTTCTTCATTTTATACAGATTGAGCATGGTTGTGAAACACAACGGAATGAGGCAGTAAATGGGCGATGAGCTGTTTTGCTGACATGCCAGTACTAAAAAGACAACTCCTCTTCCCTAGTTCAGGATAATACTGGAGGTTTTCTGAGCAATTACTTGATTCAAACATTCATTGCTTATGAATGGCATTTGCTTCAGAAAAGTGCATAGAGATCTAATGAAATGGTAAAAAAATAATTTATGCATACCACATAATGTAAATTATTGTGCAGCACGACCATTCAGTTTTCGACAAAATAATAGAAGAATTGTTCCTATTTAAAATACAGTTATTTCTATGAAAACAGAAGGTGCTTTTGAGCATTTTCTCTCAATGAAAGCAGATTTTAATAATTAGTTCAGAAATTGAAGCTAATATTTTTCAAGTGTTGTGCAAAAGAAAAAAATCACATTAGCAGTGCACATTTCATTATAAAAACGCACTATAAGCAGATCATGGCTCTTACAATGTAAAATAGGAAGTGGCCTATGTTATGAAGTTCCTCATAGCTCTAGACAGAGTAAAAGGATTAATATTTATGCAAAGTCTTAATCCCGTGAAAAGTTATATCTTGATTGATATCACCTTTGCAATTCAGTTGGAAGAACACCCACAGCAGATATTAATATCTGCTTCGTGGTGGTTTAAATCATAAACTCGAAGGTGTAATTGTTAGCAAAATTTCTTCTGTGTCTCTGCACGAGACTGTGCCACAGCTTAATGTGTATGGTGGCACTTAAGCAACTACTTATTTGTGTATTTCTCTTCACAGCACCAACAAAGCACTTAAGTTATCGCTGAAAGAATATTTGGCATTAAAAAACTAGGACTATGCCAGGAGTGTTGGAACGAGATGGTCTTTAAGGTGCCTCCCGACACAAACGCTTTTGAGGTTCTTTAATTAAAGACTGTAGATATGGAAATGCAGTGAGACCAGTTATAGCAAGAGTTTCTCTATACACTCCTAAAAATGGAGATTCCCAGCCTATAAACGCTTCTGTTTTTCGGTAAGCCAGGGAGTAATCTTGTGTAGTGTTTTATATTGAAGCAGCCAAAAGTGGTAAATGATGAGTGAGGCTTACTGCCAAGGTTGGGGCATGAAATAGAAGGTTATGACTTGTATGTGAAGATGCAGGCTTTCAAATTTGAAGCCAATATTCCCACAGGCAAAGAAATCTAAGACAGTAAAAATCAATTTTTCTTCTATCATTTTTCTTCTCCCCTTTAAATTGAAATACAGCCTTGGCTTTCAACAGGAAAAAGTAACTGATTTGGTCAATACCATAGCACATATTTTAATATTATTCTTTCAGACCCAGCTCTGTGATAGTTTGGAACTGGCATGTACTTACAGAAGGATAGTTTCCTGAGTCCAGTGCACAGTTTGAGTGTGCACGTACCATTAGTGGGTTAGTGCATGCTAATTTTCAGGGAAAAATTATTCAAGGGCCTGAATTCAGGCCTTGCCTGGATCCCCCGGGAGCTGTCTCTGGATTTCTCTCCCAGCATTCCAGGGATGATCCTGCTCCTTTCATGGTGCCCCAGAGTCCTGCAAGCCCCCGTCCTGGGGCCATCGTGATGCCTGCCGGGGCCTTTAGGGTCCCCCCTAAAGTGCAGACAGGGTTTGACTCCAAGCTTCCTTGGAAGGTGGAGGCGGGTGAATATTGGCCACCTTCTTCTTTCCCGCTGCCCTCCGTACTCTTGCAAAGCCTGCTGGGGCACTCGGGCTCTCCATTGCAGGCAGTCTGGAGCTGCCATGCAAAGCCATCTCTCAAGGAGTCCCCAGGTCTCAGGTGCAACCTCAAGAAAATGACACAGCAACGTGTAGAAAACGTGAACTTTATTCACTTGACAACTTCTAAAATCTACAATCCAACGTTACTAGAAGACTATGGGGTAAGAATCTTCAGCCTAAACAACTTCAATACTTCAACTGTTTAGAACTGAACACTAAGGGAAAGGTCAACTTCTTGGGGGAAACGTGGTGGGGAATCCTACAACAACAGGGGTGTGGCTAACTTCTAAGGTGGGGAACATCGCAGTGCCTGGGCTGGGCACTGGTCACACATTCCCCATAACGTTCTGCAGCCGGAGTGCCGCGCTGGAGGTCAGAGCTGTGGGGAGGTGCGGAGTCTCCTGTCAATGCCCTCTTTTGCCGCCGTCTTGGTGGTTGGTTGAGAGCTGTCGCGAAGGAGCAGCCGCATCAGGTCACGGTTGTCCCTCAGCAGCTGCATCAACTTCTCCTGACAGCCCTGTCTTGGATGGCGGCGGGGCCCCGCACGGCCCGAAGGGCTCTGGAGATTCCGCTGCAAGGCAAAGCACAGGGATCCCCATGGAAGAGGCAGAGGGGCAGAGCGGGGCCGGCACCTGTGGGGCTGCCTTTGGCCTCGGAGACAGAGACTCGGGCTCAGTTGGGCTGGGCTGCCCCGGGGAAGAGGCTGCAGCAGGCAGAGCTCGGCCGCCTCTGCTTGGTGCTGTCCATGGGGCTCAGCCCCTGGGCCGCATTCCCCAGCCAGGAGCTCAGGCCCCTTCTGCCGCAGGGCATTGGCCAAAGGGTGCCCGAGAGGCCCTCGAGGTCTGCCCCATCCCGCCTGCCTGACCCCCCACCCCCTGCCTCACCTCTCCCCAGCGTCTCTGAAATCTTCTCCCAAGGGCCCATCCCATGGCCATTCCTATGAGGAGCACGTCAATGAGCAGGAGTGTCCTGGACGCCCACCAGATGAGCGCAGGGTCCGTCTCCTCCAGGTCGAACTCCTCCGGAACCGGAGGAGAGGCATCCGCGCTCCGCTCCGGTTTGCTGGAAGGGTCGAGGGGATGGGCCAAGAGCAGCAGCACGTAAAGCTGCAGCAGCGCGGAGGAGCCGTGAGCAGCCATGGTGCTCTGCCTGCAGCACAGAGGCTCTGGGCGTCTCTCTGCAAGCAGGTCTGCCTGGGCTCTGGGGCGCAGCAACAGCTGGGGACAGTTGCCAGCCACCGTGCCGTCCCCAGAGGCTGTGATGTCACAGAAGCACAGAACGCCCTGGCTGCAGAGAGCCCTGAGAGAATGTTGAGTCCAAGCTGTGAGCCGTGGCGGCAAGCATGGCCAGCAGAGCGGGGCCCGAGCGCTGCGGCCTGGCTTGCCTTGCACCCGTGCCGCAATGATGACTCCAGCAGCCCCCTGTCAGGCCATTGCAGTATCTCATGGCCCACGCTGGGCACAAGTTCTTCCCAATGGCCAGCGTCAACCTCCCTTGGCACAGCTTCCAAGCCTTGTTGCCATCTGCTCTCTCTTGTCCTTGCCCACCTGGCTGGCGCTGCCGTGTTGCTCGCTGGCCTGTCTGTGGGAGAAGAGGCTGTGCCAATGAGTGCTGCTCAACTTTGAGGCCATTCAAAGGAGGATTTGATTGTGCCTGCTGTGGGAAGAAGGAATATGCGTGCACATGGCCACTTCCCATAGGTTTTACCCCAGAGTTTCATGAACAGCTCTCCTAGTGAAAGTCAAGTCTGTTTTAGTGAGTATTTGAGGGGTTCCAGAACACAGTGCCATCTCAGGGAAATTCTGCTGGTTGAGTTCTACTGAGCTTTTGAGATGAGTTGCAAATCCTGAAAATGTTCTCCTTGCCGAGCTAGAAATTTCACAGTTTAGACTGTGGGGATATTGATTGCTCAGTGTTGAGGACCTCATGTAACTTCCAGCACCAGAAATTTTCAACCTCCAGTGATTGTCCTTGAGACAAAACCATTTGAAATCTTTTTTCTGTGGACAGGAATTGCTTCGGTGTTACTTCACATCATCCATTAAAAATATGATGCCTGGAAAAAGTCCCGAGTGCTGTGTGATTTCCTTGGTGGTGTTCTTTGGAATGGCTTCCCCCCCATTTTCTGAAGACTCTTTCATTTGCCTTTTAGTCACAGAATAAATGTTTTTCCTTCCAAGAGGCCTTGGTTTATCCCTGGGCTTCTCAGCCCTCATCCTGGAATATCTGAAAGGTCTTGGACCAAAGCATAGCAGTGTTTGAGCTACCAGGAGCAGCACCTCAGGTTGGGTGAGCTGATGGGGCTGGGCAAGTGTCCACAGCCCTCCCTCTGGAGGGGCTGAGGTGAGGGTGGCCAGGGATACTGGGATTCAGGCAGCTCTTCCTGTCACACCAAAACCCTTCCCTTAAATCAGAACTGTTTGTTCCCGTGAGATCAGATTGTTACAGTGCCCACACCTGGTGAGACAATGCCCGAACAATATTTCTATTGTCAAATCCTTCAGTTCATCATTCCTGCCAGCTGGACTGCTTGGGATGTGGGAAATTCCTTAGCGATGGAGGTAATCTGCCTGACCCGCCCGGCAGCCAGGCCGGAGCATCCCTCACTGGACCATTTGCGTTGCTCCCGACACATCCCAGGCATCAGCACCGGCTGTAGAATAAAGGGAAGTGCTGCAGCTCCGGCAGAGGTTTGGGAGCCACGCCCGGACTGCCGGGGGAGCTGTTCCTCAGTGCCGCAGGTGTTGCAGTCAGCAACCTCAGGATCTCGTCCAGGGAAGCAGCAGGATTCTGGGGACCAGCACCAAACACCAACGAGACGGGCTCCCGTTCATGAAACCATTTATTCAGCATGGGAACAAAGTCAGGTTCAGAACAGAGAGCCCCGAACAGAGGCACAGCAGGGGTTTTTGAGGGACAGAACCCCCGAGGGTCTCCACCTTTGAGGGTGGAGTTCAGGGTCAGGGACCAGTAGAAGCACCCCAAGGGAGAACCCCCCCAGGGACTCAAACCCAATCAGAGCACCTGGGCTGCCTTTCACAGGGGGTTTGGGGTGGGACAATGGAACTCTTTGTCTCCCCTGAGGCCGCTGCCACACACAGGAGCCAGCTGGAGCTCCTCAGCCAGGCAGGAGTGGGCTCCTGATCGCAATCGGGCACAATCAGAGCCTTCCTCTGAGCTCAGCAGGCTCGGGGCGGGCGCTCAGCCGGCTTTCATTGCGGACCGAGGGAAGGGCTCGGGCCTGGAAGCGCCTCCCGGTGCTGCTGGATAATCGGAACCTGGCCCAGCTGAGCCGCAGCCGGGCTCGAGCTGAGTCTCCCGGCTCTGATCCCGTGGCTTTCGCTGCAGGTTGCGCAGGCGGGGGATGGCTTTGTGCAAAGGGAGCGCAGCTTCCCGGGAGCGGCTGTGCCTGCTGCCAGGGATTCCAGCAGGCTCCGTGCCTGCAGGCTTGGCCTCATCCCTGCCTGGAAATGAGGATGGGAACCAGCCTTTCCCTCCTCTCCTTCCACCTCTGCTCAGCTCAGCAGCTTTCTAAGCAACTCTTCCAGTTCTTACCTTGCACACGGCAAAGAGTTGTCTGGAGGAGCTAAATTGTTCCACCAGCCTTTAAATATCCTCGGAATCCCATGTGCCCTCCTGTCAGGTGGTGCAGGGAACAGGCAATTCCCAGAGAGGTGCACAGCTGGAAAGATCATACACACAGGTGGGGTTTGGCTCACCTCTGTTTTACCTCACTCTGCTTTGATTCCACTACTGAAAGATCAGGACTTATCAGAAAGATCTGAATTAGCACATAGGCTGATCCAAGAGCACTGAAGAGTGGCAATAAGGACACTTGAACTCCAGGAAGGGCTCTTTCCCTTGTGTGCTGAGGGCAAAGCGAGCTTCAGCAGTAATTCCTGCTTTGGTGGCATTTTACAACGTGTGTTTTCTACAGGGGAAGACTGGAAAAAGCAGCTCCATGTTTAGATCATGTTGAGAGCTACTCCGTGAGTCCTATCACCTCATTTCACAGCTCCAGCTGCCCCAGTTGTGCTGGGGGAAAGAACAAGATGAAATTGGTTTTGCCATTATCTGTGTGACAACAACGTGTGCCATGCAAATGTCAGGAGCAGAGATGACCTCAGGCTTTGGTGTGAGAAGCAGAACAGGTCGGATTTAGGGTATCCTAATGAGATTAGAGTGA
>NC_142205.1:69436075-69451683 GCF_049639895.1 Pseudopodoces humilis | reverse complement strand
AAGAAAGGCAAGAAGGCCATGCTTCCCAAATGCACAAAACACAAATTTAGTATGTGCAACAGGGATGTAAATCTCCCATGATCTCATTTAATTTTTGAGTCTCATATTGTGTACTACTTCACAGTTCCTGTAAGTGGAAATATTCAAAGATTATTTTCATCTCCTCACTGCAACACTACCCTCAGATCAATGTCCCTGAAAATTTCACAGAAATGCTGCTTTTAGGCTTTTTGTATTCAATTAACATCTGTAGAAAAAAAAAAACCTAACTTTTTTTATGAAGACTTGTGTAGCAGAAGCCACCTGTCATCTGCCAAGTCAAAAAGGGACTTTGTTAACAAGCTAAAACATCCCGTTGCACTCAAAAAAGAAGTGGATGTTTGAGACCTTGGTAATGACAGGAGCTGGCAGCTTGTCACCTCAAATCCTTGCCACCAAAAAAAACAAAACCCAAACCTAGAGAATTTTAATATTTCTGCTAATTCAGCCTTGGAGTTTGACAACTGATCTATACCATTATCAACAAGTGACATTCTACTCTGTTGACTCACGAGTGGAAAAACAAAAACTGCAGTGAGGGCTGAGGTTTTTTAAACAGAGCCTGTAAGAGCAATGTTCATAAACCACCGGTGAGCAAGCACTCAGACAGCTTCTCTGAACAGTATTTAACAGCTTGACACTCATAAGCTTCGGTTTGAATGCCATGTGTGGAGGCAACATCTGAATACCAACAGTTTCAAACCTGCACGGAACAGAGGAATAGAAAACTGCAGCACAGGGCAAAAGAGAGCAAATTGCAAGGAGGAGAGGTCTCTGGATGTACTACCAAAGCACCAATCTTCATCTTTCAAGAGTGTCCCTCAGTAATAAATCTATCCGAGGAAAAGGCATAGATAAGTATTTATTTAGAACCAAAACACTGGGATTTTGCCCCTGTCATCCTTCAAGTAAGTTTGTTCCTGAGCCAAGAGCAGCCACTTGGAAATGTGTCCATCCTTTCATTCTCTTTGACACTGACAGAACAGCAGAGTTCTCAGCAAGGACCTGTAGCCTACTCTGACTTCACTCCAGCAAAAACTTGATTATCCTGAGATTATTCCTATCACTCAAGTAATATTTCAAAGAATTAATGAATCTGCTCCTCTGCTTCTCTGATGTGAGCAATAACTAGAAACAGTTGTAGATCAATCTTCAATTTCAGCAGGAATACAAACTTGTTCAACAGAACCTGACTTGTTTCATTATACAGATTAATAATGGCTCTTCTCTGCAGTGTGCTATGACGGATTTTTATTAAGCAGCTCCCTGTTTATTTCACATTGTTCCAAGAAAAAGAAAAAATTCACTCAGGCTATTCTTAACCCAGTGGATTCATGACATACATTTTTGTCTACTGCCGGTTGCTTTTCCCTTTCCAGTGTTACAGTCAACACTGTGGTGCATTTAGTTTTAGAAGAGAAGACACAGTTCTCCTTAATTTGAAAATTCAGACATTTGAATAGAATTTTCTATGTTTTTTGCTGAGAATGGGAACAGCCATGTAATCTCTTGTAACATCAGCCTCCGTGTTCCTTATTCCTACAGCGGATTTGCTTTCCCTTATGGCACTTTTACAACACAAAAGCTGCTTCCAAGTTAAGTACTAAATTATATATTATGGCTCCTGTCATTCAAGAGCACTACAATAATTATCTCTATTAAATAACTTGAAAGTACAACAGGCAAGCCTAAGTGAAGCAAAAAAATCACGGAGTCCAAGATAAAGCTGTTGGTTTTTACCCCCATTATTCCATCCCTTATTCCTTCCTGGTAGGAAACTCCACGACAAAAAACCTGTTACCTATTACACTTGTAATTAGTTCCTAAATACTCACATTAGTAATAGCAACCAAGTTAAAGAGAAATCATACATATTGGTATCATTAAACCTTAGCACATCTGTGTGCCTAATGGAAAGATACCTAGGTTTAATAAAAAATGGCAGTTCTAAGAGAAAAAACAGTACAGAACCCAATAAAAATCTAATAATAAGAAATAAGAAATAAATAAATAAATAATTAAATAAATAAATAAAGTAAGGGAAGGAACTAAACAAAGAATATATGAATAATACAGTCCTTGAAGTATACTTAAAATTTGCCTGTTATTCCTATGAGAAACAGTACATTTTAGACCCTGACTTCAAAACAGGACTAAGACCATGCCAAACCTTAGTCCAACCTTCCTTTTATCCATGAAAAAGCTCAATTTAGGCATTCTAGAATTATTGGCTTTGTGGAAGAAAAATACCCAACAGCAGTAAGCAATTATGCAGATGCATTTGTACTGTAGAAGTTAAAGGTTTATTATGCTTTCAGATTAATAAAATAATGCCCCTGTATAGAGCCAGCCAATTCCTTTACAAGTTTGCATTTCACATTTAATCTAGTCCCATAATTTAATCGTGATAGTCTTGTGCATTATACCAGGGCTGAAGAAGTGTAATGACCTGAAAGCAGGATTTTTATGCATGAGATAATTACAGTGTTACCAGCTAGCCCCACAGTGCAGACAAGAATAGATGAACCAATTATTTATTTTTTCAATGTTTTTATTTTATGCAACTCTTTCATATTCCTAGGTAAATCTAAGACATAATAGAGACTACCACGTTGATATGAATTTAGACCTTGGATACTTGCTATCTCTGAGGAGAGCCCATTCTGAATTTGATTGAAGTGTGGCAATGTTGTTTTAGGATCTGTACCCATCCTTTCCATGCAACACAGCGACCTAAGTGGGATAGCAAGGACACTCCCCATCCTAGTTATATGGGATAAAGGTTTAGAGTCTCTCCTTTTCCTTTTCCTTCCTGGCTCAGCCAAAACCGCTCAGCTGAGCTGTGCAAAGATGGGGGCTGCAGGGAAAAGGTAGCAAAGCCAGCACAGCTCAGATAAGGTAATAAAATAACAAGCAACCAAGAATACATATTTGCCATGAAAGACAAGAAAATATTTCATTTTGTGCTTTAGTCATGGGCAAGACAGAATATAAGTCCTGTCAGACATCCATCAGACAGAAGAGAAATACTAGGAACTGATTTAGTTTCTGTCATATAATTTATTTTCTTGGCAAACAGATTATTTATTTTTTTTGTATTTACTCAATGTGAGAAATGAACTTGTAAAAATTCGTAGAAATCTAAATAAATGTATGTAGCAATAATAATATAAAATATAAAGTACAGTGTGGCCCACAAGCCCTTCCCAGATCTAGTCGCGAACTCCCACTCAAAGGATAACGATCCTAGCCGGCGCCCATCAACGGAAAAGAATAGACAGGACATGGACCATCAGACTGACAGGGACAGGCTCGGCGCCCATCAACGGAAAAGAATGGACAGGACATGAATCATCAGGCTAACAGGGAAAGGCTCCGACGAGATACTCATCACCGGACCTGAACACCCCGCCTTGCAGGCCACCGTTGGGGGAAGCAATCAGGTAGACAAAGGGAAAAAGTCCAGCCGAGATATCCATCAGCTCCAACCCGGATCCAACCATCCCATCCAGATGGCCTGAACCACAATGAAATCAAGAAACACCCAGAACTTCTTTACATATGAGGAGACTCTGTCCGGACGTCTATTTGACTCTATTCTCCAACGCCAGGAAATCAATTCATACAACAATCAAGGACCCTTGGTGAATGGTGCCTGCCTGGAATTTGGCCTCAAGGCACAAAACCCCTATAAAAACCCCGGACAGTCTACCCTCCTTCGTGGATTTGGGAACACCTATACCTTTGGGTATAGACCCCTGTCCACCCAGCGCTGCGCTGTTTGTTTTATTGTGGTTTTTCCTCATTGTTTATTTTTTTATAGAAATTGTTTTATAATAAATTGTTTTTTATTTAACCCAAATCTGCCTTTGCATTTATAACAGATTGGTGCCGTGACTCGGATCGGAGAAACTGCGGGGAATCTCGCTGCCCAGGACGGGTACCCCCGCTGATTTTGGCGGCCTGGTGAGTTGAGAACCCCCGTAGTTCATTCCGATATCCGAACCAAATTTAGGCTGAGGTAAAAACCACAATAAAAAGGAAAAGGATCCGGATCGGAGAGCTCGGGAAGGCACGGAGCCTTCGGGAAGCCGCGGCTTGCTTTGCTCGTAAAACGTCTAGTGTGCACAAAGACACCCACGCAGGAAAATAGCTGTAAGTACTGCTGGTTGAGTGGGCGATCGGGCGAGTGTGTGAGACGTGATCTGATCACGAAGCGAGTGCGGACTTCAAGGCCGCGTTTCCATCCTCCCGCGAGGGAATTGGCTGGCCGCGAAGGAAGCGATACAGAGTGAAAGTTTTTTTTTTCTCTCGACACACACTCGTAAAACCTGAGGCCAAAGGGTGTCTTGGGAACTGATCGCAAGGTACTAAAAGGGGAAGGATACGTCTTGTCGAGCTCGAGAATTGGTAAACCCTTTTAGTAAACGGACCCAGGTAGAGGTCCAGGAAAGAATCAAAAAGTACCGATTACAAGAGACCTCAGCTCAGCTCGCTGAAAGGTGAGTATCGGCAAATTTTGATTCCTAAGTACACAACGCAGAAACAGATATTGACCCCCGGAGAAGTCGAAGAAAGGTAAGAATATATATTTGCGAAGTATGGGGCAGAAAAAGAGTAAGCTTCAAGGAAGAAGCACAGGGAAAGATTCCTCCGATCAGGGGGAGGAATCACCAGACATCCCACTGGAGAGTCCCTTGGGGTGGATGCTAAAACACTGGGAAGATTGTCCCCAGAGGAAGGGGAAATCAAAGGAGAAATTAATACATTATTGTATGGAGGTTTGGGGAGGACAGGAGTTGAGAAGTCACCTCACTTGGCCAGTGTTAGGCACATTTGAAAAATGGACGTGTAACAAGTTATTCTCCTATGTGGAAAACAAGGTCCCCTCAGATCCTGAGGAGAGGGAATATGCTAAGCTCTGGGTAAATGTCAAAGTAGGGCTATTTCCAATAAAACAAAAAGAAAAACGTGAGTCGAGAGCTGAGTCCTGGGAACCCCTCGATCACTTACCACCCCCATATCGAGGACCGGCGGGACCTTCCTCTGCAGATCAAGTGGTGCCTTCAGCACCCTTGGGCCCCCGAGACCAACCCACTGAGATACGTGTGTCTCAAGCGGGAGACTCGGGGCCAGCAGCGATGCCGGCAGCCCTTCCCCTTTCCCCGCCTGTAAACACCGTAACCACAGCAACCTCCTCGGAGGTTTTTCCTGCACAAGGCTGGGGATCACCCTATCCGTCCCTGCCGGTCCAGCCGCCACAACCGGGACCCTCCCATACAACGGAGGGGATTCCTCCCTTCAGCCGGGTGGCGGCAGAGTTCCCACAATTGATAACAGGGAGGCAACCCACAATCACCAATTCCCCTCCCGCAAGTAGAACCCGTTTGAGAGCGAGAATGATAGATAATGAATGGGGAGAGAGTGAAGAGGGGCACCGGTTGTTCCCTCTTAGGGAAGTACCGACGGCCCCGGGAGTGATCGGTTTTGTGAATGTACCCCTTAACTCTGGAGATGTAAGGGCATTTAAAAAAGAAATGGGGCGGTTGTTAGATGACCCTCTTGGGGTGGCTGAGAGGTTAGATGAATTTTTAGGGAGCAGTATTTATACCTTTGACGATCTTATGGCAATCCTGAGATCATTGTTTAATCAGGAAGAAAGAGAGATGATTAAACAAGCCGGGATCAGAGACTGGGACAGACGCAATCCACAGGGGACGCCAGGTAACCAGAAATGGCCTAGCGTAAGCCCGAGCTGGAATGCACAGACGGAGGAAGGCAGACGGAACATGATGGATTTAAGGAGCATGATTGTACAAGGTATAAGAGAAGCGGTCCCTAGGAGCCAGAATATTAGCAAAGTTTTTAGAGAATGTCAAGGAAAAGAGGAACCACACACTGAATAGATCGAGAGATTACGGCGAAGTTTACAGATTTACTCTGAGACTGACCCGAACTCTCCTGTGGGGGAGGTTCTGTTAAAAACACAATTCGTTGCTAAATCTTGGGAAGATATTAGGAGAAAATTAGAAAAGATCGAGGGGTGGCAAGATAAAAGTCTTCAGGAGCTCCTAAGGGAAGCTCAAAAAGTATACATGAGGAGAGAGGATGAGAAGCAGAAATTGCAAGCTAGAATTTTAGTAACTGCGGTAAAAGAGGTCCAGAAACAAGAACAGATGCAGGGTAAGTTTAAAACACTACCCGGGAAAGGTCGAGGTTCTCATCGGGCAGCCCCGGCCCCACGGAGAGAGCCCCCTGAGTGCTACTACTGTAAACAGGTAAGACACGTTCAGCGGAATTGTAAACAAAAAATAAAAGATGAGAAAATTTTTCAAGAAGACTAGGGGTGTCAGGGGCTCTTTAATTTGGGGACCAGAACATCCAAGGAGCCCTTGATAAAGTTAAAAGTGGGACCCCAACGACAAGAGGTAAGTTTTCTTGTGGATACTGGAGCAGAGAGAAGTACCCTGCAGAAATTGCCATACGGATGTGTGGCTAGCAGAGAAAAAGTTTTTGTAATCAGTGCAAAGGGAGACCCCTTTGAAGTACCTATAATAAAAGATGTGGAAATAGAATCTGAAAATAAAATTTGCTTAGGGAATTTGCTATTAGTAGAAGAAGCAGATTACAATTTGCTGGGAAGAGACATGATTGTCGCTTTAAGAATTAATATCATGATTAAAAACTCTGAATTAGTAGTAAAAATATTTAAGTTAACTCCTAAGGATGAGGAGAAAATAAACCCTAAAGTATGGCATTCAAAAGGAGAGGTAGGAAAGCTAGATATCAAACCTATCGAAATAAAAATCGAGAACTCTGAGGACCCTATAAGGGTTAAACAATATCCCATCCCGATGGAAGGGAGAAGGGAGTTGAAACAAATAATTGATGACCTCCTAAAAGGGGGAACTTTAGAACCTTGCATGTCTCAACACAACACCCCCATCCTGGCTGTAAGGAAGACGGATGGTAGCTTCCGATTAGTCCAGGACCTACGAGCGGTAAACGCTAGGACCCGGACTAAATTCCCGGTGGTGGCCAACCCCTATACTTTACTAAATAGGCTCACACCAGAAGATGTGTGGTATAGTGTGATTGATTTGAAAGATGCTTTTTGGACTTGCCCTCTGGATGAAAGGAGTAGAGATTATTTTGCATTTCAGTGGGAGGACCCAGATACAAACCGTAAGCAACAGCTAAGGTGGACGGTCCTCCCCCAGGGGTTTGTGGAGTCTCCGAACCTTTTCGGACAAGCTTTAGAACAAATGTTAACCCAATTTGCTCTTGAAGACAGGACAAAGCTTTTGCAGTATGTAGATGACTTGCTAATAGCTGGACCGACTGAAGAGAGTGTGAGGAAAAGCACGATTGCCTTGTTAAACTTTCTAAGAAAGAAAGGTTTGAAAGTATCAAAATCCAAGCTGCAATTCACAGAGCCTGAAATAAAATACCTCAGACATTAGATATCTCAAGGGAAAAAATTAGACCCGGAGAGAGTAGCAGGCATCCTTACATTGCCTGCAACAAAAACAAAAAGGCAAATTAGACAAATTCTAGGGCTCTTGAGATATTGCAGGCAGTGGATTGAGGGTTTCAGTGAAAAAGTGAAGTTTTTGTATGAAAGATTAAAACATTGACAAACTGAAGTGGACTGAACAAGATGAGTCTAATTTCCAGAAATTAAAAACTGTTCTTATGACTACCCTGGTACTAACTCTACCAGATACGAATAAAGAATTCCAGTTGTTTGTGAATGTGAGTAAACAAACAGCACAGGGAGTCCTGACTCAGGAATGGGCAGACAAAAGGAAGCCTATAGGCTTCAAAGATCTTAGATCCAATCAGTCAGGGTTGGCCTACGTGTTTACAAGCAATTGTAGCAGTGGCTCTGTTAGTGAGAGAAGCAAAGAAAATAACTTTTCCTCCCCTGGTAGTTTACACTCCCCACGATGTGAGAAACATATTGCAGCAAAAAGCAGAGAAGTGGCTGACTGATTCCAGGCTTCTAAAATATGAAGCCATCTTAATCAGCTCACCCAGTTTGGAATTGAAAACCACTGCACAAAAATCCTGCTCAGTTTCTATTCAGAAAAATTAGTACATGATTGTTCTAAAATCATAGAGCTGCAGACCAGATAAGTTACATCAACGCAAACTGTGATTGTTTTCCATTTATACATTTTAAATGTGCTTATTGTAAACAAATTTGAGTAACCCACTGTTGGGGAGAGTACAAACCTAAGGGACTGTGTACCAATTGTCTGACTAAAGAACAGGAGCTGACTAGCCGTTTCTTAATACTTGTCACCCGGGCGGGGTTTTTAGAACTTAACTCTCCTGAGTGGTACCTGCTTTTTCAAAAGGGGATTAGAGGTAAACTAGACTCCAAGGCAGAAACTTTAGAAATTGAGTGCCAAAAGACAGTCAAGGTACCGTGCAGGACAGACACAATTAAGTCGTCTCGGTGGGCTGCTTTCAAGAGAAGGTACGCCATAAGGACTACAAGGGCCCCTGAAGAATATCCTTGCTGCCGAGAAGATGGTAATCCCCGCCGTATATTTCTATACGGGCGAAGGGCAAGGCAGAGGGATACACCGGTGGAGAATCCTGACTGTCCTGAGTCTAGCCGTATGCTTGGCCGAGGGAATGATTCCCGAGGTACCTCCGGGGGAGCGTCTCCTGGGGAAGTGTGAGCAGTGTCAGACTGCCACAGATACCAGACGAATAGTTAACTACTGTCCTCCGGAACGTTGTTTGTCTAACAGCACTCAGTATAATCTTTGTGAATTAAAGGGGGAGGTCTAGTGTTACCACTCAGGGGCAAGTTTTAAAGACGAGCAGTCTAAAACTCCTATGAGAAAAAAAACTAAAGCTACCCACTTCAGGTATAGGAGAGAAGTGGGAATGCTCCCTCCAATTCCAATCTGCAGCCAATGTAACAAAACTGTCTGGATAAGAGGAAAAAGACAATCCACCTTTTTGGCATATTATACGGTTAACCCTTTATGTTACAATAAAGCAAATTTAAAAATGTGTACCATGGGAGAGAAAGTATATTGAGAAGGTAAAAATTTAAAACATGAAGAGAAAGCTTTTTTTAATAATGAACCGATAATTCTTGATTTGTTAAAAAGTGGTGATGATCGAGTATGTTTGCAATTCGACCAAGTGTTCTGCTTCTCCAGGGATGAGGAAGGGGTGGACCCTGAAAACAAAATAAAACAACTAACCCTAGAGTTAAAGAGGCGAGAAGTGGAAGCTCGGAAAAAGAGGCTAGAACAAGAGAAGCTTAACTCTCTTAGTGAGCACTATGAGCAATTAGAGAAACAATACAGCAATTGGGGATTGCCAACCCCCAACCAGAACCTTTTCATAGATCTAATGCAAGAAATAGCCACAGAATTAAGTCTATCTAACTGTTGGATCTGTGGCGGTTTAAAATCAGCTGAAAGGTAGCCTTAAAAGGGAGAGGGACTAACCCCAGAGCAACTTCTAAAATGAGAAGGCTCTAAAATATCAAAAACAAAACAAAGACCAGAAGGATGGGTTATAGACCAAAGAATAATCGGTACTGTCTGCATTAGCAGAGAAGGAAAAGAATTCACTGATTTAGTAGGCTATACCCCGTGTGTAAGCACACTCACGGTGAATTCGGACAGCAAAACAAAAACCTGGCAACCTGAACCACCCGCGGGCTATTGGAGTCGCTCCCGGGGAAATAACTGTGAATGGATGGAAATAATTGGACTTTGCTGGTACAAAAACTCTGGGGCCAATCCCTTCCATGGGCTAATAAGACTGAAGGAATATTGGGATGATCCGGCAAAGTTGAACAAGGGTTGAGAAGCTCCTGATGGTATATATTAGATATGTAGAAAAAAAGCATACAGCGAGCTACCTAGAAAATGGAAAGGATCCTGCACACTTGGAATAATTCGGCCCTTTTTCTTTACTCTACCTAAAACAGAGAGTAAATCATTGAGAGCCCCTCTCTTTGAGACATTAAACAGACAAAGGAGGGAATTAAAACGGGAACTACCAATAGCGGGAGGCAACCAGAAGTGGAACGAAGAAGAATGGCCTGCCGAAAGAATCATTCAATATTACGGGCCCGCTACTTGAGCAAATGATGGCAGCTGGGGTTACAGAACCCCCATTTATCTCCTCAACAGACTTATCAGGTTGCAAGCGGTGGTAGAGATAGTTTCCAACCACACTTCAGAAGCCCTAGAACTCCTAGCCAAACAACATTCACAAATGAGAGCTTTTGTGTATCAAAACAGACTAGCTCTCGATTATCTGCTAGCCGAGGAGGGAGGAGTGTGTGGCAGATACAACGAATCCGAGTGTTGTATAGAAATAGACGATTACGGAGAAACAATAAAAGGATTGGCTGCTGAAATAAAAAAGTAGCGCATGTGCCAGTCCAAAAATGGAATTCAATCCTACAAGCCTCCTGGTGAGACCAGATATTCGGGCAAGGGGCTTGGTGGAAGAAGCTAGTATTTTTCATCACTTGTTCAGTTGCCGGAATCATTTTCCTTCCCTGCTTAATTCCTTGCTTCATCAGACTAATTCACTCTGTTGTGCAAGGAATGCAGATTGCCACACTTCCAATCGATCCTGAAAAAGCACAAGGAAGACCTACTTCCCTCTCTAAACTAATGAAATTAGAGGAGGAAAAGGAAAACAAAAACGCGATGAAGGCCTTAAAGAATTTTGAAAATAGACATAACCTGGCACAAACATATAGTGAAAATTCGTTAACGGACTGGGAAGAAAATGAATGTGAGTGAAAATTATAGTCCTTCCCCTGCAGAATTGGATGAAATAACACGAATTTTTAATGTAATAGATTATTAGGCGGGGGACTGTGAGAAATGAACTTGTAAAAATTCGTAGAAATCTAAATAAATGTATGTAGCAATAATAATATAAAATATAAAGTACAGTGTGGCCCACAAGCCCTTCCCAGATCTAGTCGCGAACTCCCACTCAAAGGATAACGATCCTAGCCGGCGCCCATCAACGGAAAAGAATAGACAGGACATGGACCATCAGACTGACAGGGACAGGCTCGGCGCCCATCAACGGAAAAGAATGGACAGGACATGAATCATCAGGCTAACAGGGAAAGGCTCCGACGAGATACTCATCACCGGACCTAAACACCCCGCCTTGCAGGCCACCGTTGGGGGAAGCAATCAGGTAGACAAAGGGAAAAAGTCCAGCCGAGATATCCATCAGCTCCAACCCGGATCCAACCATCCCATCCAGATGGCCTGAACCACAATGAAATCAAGAAACACCCAGAACTTCTTTACATATGAGGAGACTCTGTCCAGACGTCTATTTGACTCTATTCTCCAACGCCAGGAAATCAATTCATACAACAATCAAGGACCCTTGGTGAATGGTGCCTGCCTGGAATTTGGCTTCAAGGCACAAAACCCCTATAAAAACCCCGGACAGTCTACCCTCCTTCGTGGATTTGGGAACACCTATACCTTTGGGTATAGACCCCTGTCCACCCAGCGCTGCGCTGTTTGTTTTATTGTGGTTTTTCCTCATTGTTTATTTTTTTATATAAATTGTTTTATAATAAATTGTTTTTTATTTAACCCAAATCTGCCTTTGCATTTATAACACTCAATATAGAACTTTTCCACTAAAGCAATTTCTTTTCCAAGTATCAATCTGAAAAAGCTTATCTACTGGTTTGTAAGTACAAAATAAATACTACCTTCATGTTTAACTTTTTCTGTCTTCTCTCCTTTAACTTAGGAGAATTAAAGCAGATAGAAAGTCACCCTTATTTGATGTTGCCAAAACAAGTTCTGCAGCACAGCATCAATTTCATTGCATGCACAGACATTATCACCCTTCTGCCTAAAACTTCAGCTGGAAAATGGTGCTAAACCAGCAACACAACTCGCATCCTTTTCAGGGAGGAACTGCAATGAATATTAAGCTTTACTGAATATCAGTGCAGAACAAAATTGTAACCACGAAGGATTTTATACTCCTCATGGTCTACTTCAGACTTAGAAACCGCCCATCACAAATCAGGATGATGCAATGTGGTTCTGCTAAAACACATTACATGAAGAAAATGAGCTGATTTCCCTTACTGACTCACCAGTCTCCATTTCTCCATTTCATAGACAAACTAGAGAGGTCTGGGTTTGCTTTAATGTATCTGAATAATTCTAAATTGATTTACAGTGAGGCATAAAAGGGTAAATACAATAGCCAGTATTCATTAAGGCTATCCTTTTAGAAAGACTAAAAAGTCTTATTAATGCATATTCTCTTTCTGAGAGCCACTATCAACCACAAGACAAATCCTTCCAAGCACCATAGGTTGACTATATTCCATCACACAGCCAATACCATGACATCTGGCATGCCACAAAAAGGTTTCATACTCACACCCTGTAGTTAAATACCTAATTTGGGCCCCCAAATCTGGCACCTTGATCAAGGCAAGAACCAACCCAGTAACTGCTGAATGAGCTGTGAACAAGCCTCTAACCTGGTGGCCCTGCTTGGAGCCTGCCATTTCCAGCAAATTCCAAGCAGCTTACAGAGAAGTAAAACATGGCTGTAGGAATTATTTAAGTGTTTGAAAAACTATAAGAACATAAAATTTAAAGTATCTTGATTGTCTACCCCTACCTCTTACACATATGTACAGTATACATGGAAATGCTCCTTGACGGAGAAATAACACTGTAACACCAGTAACAGTAGCTGACCTCAGCAACATTTTTATGTTACACTGTATTAACTTTGGAACTGATAAAATCAAAAAACAAAAACCAAAGCTTTCCTTCCAAGCACTTACCTGAAAATGGTGAAGTTGGCATCTACCAGAGAAGTTCTACAGAAACACTGTGGATTTACTGCCATTAAGTACACTCAAAATCACAACACGAATAAGGCAAGGAAATAGAGGACACCCTTTTAGTAAAGCACGAGGGTCAAACCTCAGCTATTCTGAATTTTATGGGACAATCTCACTACTTTTTGTCCTTTCATTTTTTTACAGCTGCAGGCCAGCAGAGGCTGTAAAAGATGGCTTGAATAGGCATAAAGCAGGATGTTCCCAAAAAGCCAAGCAAGCTGTTTGAAAACAGGCACTCTGAAATGAGAAAATACGTACAATTACCTTTCACACAGATTCACATTTCCACTTAAACAAAACAAATATTTCTAGTGAAGAATTAAGCATTCTTGCTTGTCTCACTTTTATTAGCACTAATTAAGCCCATTTGTTAAAAAAGCTGCAACAGACAAAAGCATATGGAAAAACTGAAGGATACTAATCTATCATAGAAGCCAAATATGCTGGCCATATTCACTGAGCTTTATACTAAAAGCTTGATCGAATGATAATAAAACACAAGTCATGCCAAATATTGGCTGCTTCCCTAAGCCCTTAAAGGAACATAATTCTATAAAATCAATGTAATAAAAGTATTAACATTGAAAGTCTTCTGGTTGATGCCATAGGATCCATCTACACATACACATATGGTGCTAATGTTTGAAACTTTCCATTTTGAAGTCATTTGTGGTATTTAATACAAGATTACTATTTGTTTTGTCTATGGAAATTACTTAAACACCATTTGATGCTTGTTCTCAACCTACACTTACTACTTTCAAGCAACTCTCCTAATCTCTCCTTCTAACATGATTTCTTTTTATTCAGATGAATAGATGTCAGCAAATAAAATGCTTATATCCACTGTGTATAATTTGTTTTTGTACAATGGAAATCATACTGGAGATGGCCTTTCTGACACCTCTTTGGCTGATGCTGCTACTTGAACCCTGGCAGGGTCAAGGACTACCACAGACTTCACCCTGGAAGGCTGCCAGCAACAACAAGTGTTCATTTCCAGGCAAAGATTCCCTTGGTAAGGCAGTTTCAGGGAGAAAGTACCAGCAATTCACATATTTAGGCCCTCTTTCAAAACTAACAAACAGGAAAACTCTAACAAAAAACACACACCCACTTTTCTCTGCCTAATTCTAATCACCAGAAGGAATAGTAACAAAAACAAAATTCCAAAGGTAGAAAAATAACATCGTACTGCTGTGTAAGAGCCCTCTGTGCTACAGAAATAATACACATTTAGCAATGCGGCAAGCAAATCTTTTAATCTCTAGTGGCCTCTATTTGTTGTTCAAATATCCAATAATAAAAGGTGAGGCAGTTTTCCATTTCATATCTGTAATATTTTACGCAGATATCTTCAATAAAGCGGCGCCCAGAGCTCAAATAACAACCTGAAACAGCACTATTTTAACAAAACGCTTTTGTAAAGTCATGGGACTGCTGCTTTTTTAATCAAATTTCATTTCGCAGCAATAATTTTAATAGCTACTTTAAACCCACCCCACTCCCTCAAGGCAATGTTGGGGTCTGATAAAACTAAAATCATGGACTTGTTTTCTTCTGTGAGAAAAAAAAAAAGCTTCAGTAATAGCTATTTCTTTTATTAGCACCCTGCTGGTTGGTTTATTCAGTAGATAAGGGAAACAATCATCCCTCACACATCAGGTCCACAAAGGAGTGTTAACCCTCACCTGCCTGAAAGTGCTCAGCACTGTCTTTGCTCCAGCCTCAGGAGCTGACAAATATCTACATACAAATATAGAGCGTGTGTAGATACAAGTATTTATGCAAAAGTTCATAACTAAATATATAAAACCACCAGCAGAAAGGAAAGGAATGACCTCGCACCTCACACAACGCCACAGCCAAAAGCAAGGCAGCCGCAAGGGGAGGCGGCACGGACCGACCTTAAACAGCCCCTCAGAGCGCTACTCTATTGAAAAAATAAAATTTACCTTTCCTGAGGCAGGGAAGGGAGACAGCTCTTCCCAGCCATACGGAGTTCATAGCCAAGAAAACCCCACTAACCTGCCGGGAGAACAGCAGTCCCTCTCCACAGCCCTGAGGGGCCGGCTCTCAGTCGCTCCCTCACAGCTCAGCAGCCCTGAGGAAAGGGACTGCAAAGGCTCAAAAAAAGGGTCAAGACGCCTTACCCCACAACTTTCACCCTCAGAAACCTTACAAAGGACAGGAAACCCTGGGGCGGGGGGGGAAGGGGGCGCGCGTGGCCCCAGAAACGTTAAAAAGGGCGGGAAGCCGTGAGGGGCCGCGTGCCCGCCCTCGGTCTCGCCTCAGGATCGGCGAACAGGTGGGGATGTGCCGGCGAAGCCTTGCAGGTGTCTTGTCTGCTCGCCCAGTTGTGTTTGGCAAGTTCGTTTTTAGCGATGGCTTTCTGCGTGGTTTTCTTTCTGTCTGTTTTTGCTTTTTTGTTGGTTTTTTGGTTGTTTGTTTTGGTTGGTTTTTTTTATTTTTATTGTTTTTCTGGTTTTTTTGCTCCAAAAGCCCCCTCAGAGCCTTGTGGGCAGCCTCAAGGGAAAACCGGGTCCGTCTCCTGACAGGGCTGTCAAGGTGAACCAGCCCTTCCATGGGGTGCCTCCCTCAGCCCCCAAACCAGAATACAACACCCTCAGAATGTCCCATTAAACACACAGAACAGGCTTTT
>NC_142205.1:69399734-69435575 GCF_049639895.1 Pseudopodoces humilis | reverse complement strand
AAGAAAAATAGATTTTGGTATTGTCCTGTTATTTGGTAGGTAAGTTTAATGTGTATTGCGTGGTGTAGCCCCTGTTCTAATAAAACCACCTTTTATTACTGTGGTAAATGTTCAATTTACACGAGTTTTACAACTTCTTCCTTCTACTGAGCAAGTCCCAGTATTGAAGTCATAGAGCTCTTTCTTCAAGAACCAGCCAGTGCCCATCAGGACCAGAGCACATTACCGCACGCACTGTGAATTTGCTTGACCAGGAGAAGTTCTCACTACTTGCTGGGCCTCCTAGACGCCTTGAAATCCTCTACATTCTTGTAGATTTACTGTGCATTGTCCAGTCCTCCTCGGAGGTGGAGAATTAATTGGGGAGTGTAAGGTTCTTTAGAGATAAGAAAACAGCAGAGAATGTAGTGGCTTTCTCCCCTACAGAGAAGAGCTGTTTTCCGGTAGCTGAAAGTTATGAGGTCTCGCCCCCTTAATAAGGGATTTTGAAGTGGCAAAAAAAAGAGTTCGAATATTCTAGCACAGAGGTGACTTTTGAACTGTCGACTGCCAGTGTCCTCTGCATCTGATAAACTAAAGAATTTCAAAGATGAATTCCCCCCTACCTTTATAGAACGGAGATCTGAGTCTTTTCATTGGTGTATCCTTCTAACCGTGTACATTGCAGATGTATTTTGATTCTGACTGTTTTGCTGAAATTTTTAGCTATGCCGTACACAGTGTTGAGAAATGAAGTTGTGTGTTAATTCTTGCGGCATAAGGAAATGCTTAGGATGATATCTTTTCAGTGTGCGTTTAAGACGAAGAAGCGAAGTTGCATTAAAATGACCGTCCAAATACTTCATGTTACTGCCACCATTTACACGATCTTTCTTTGGTGTGCGCGCCAACCCTGTCACTGTTTCTTTCAAGGAAATTTTTTACTGCTATGGTTAAACAGTGTGGAAGAAATGCAGTGTAGAAACATCCCAGACGGTTTTCAATGACTTTCATTGAAAAAAGTAATTGGTGAAAGCCGATACAATGCACATCTCAAAAGGTTCTAGAAGGAACATACCTTCATCTTGGAGAAAAATAATTTATTTTCGTATGAAGCCTGTATTGTAAGTCCGTGAGGTAGCAGTGTGGTTAGGCAGCACACTTGGGTGGCTCCCCTTAGCAAGACCCATAGAATTGCGTCAGGTGACACTAGTGAGATAAACATCAACCTACACTCTAGTTGTTGAATTATATATCTAAGTGGAGAAAATGTACAGTTTCTTTGTCTCTAAAAAGACTGGAAAAAAGCTTCTGTCATAGCCCAGCACTACCAAGGGAACAGTCATTGTTCAATTTGTGGTCTTTTTCAGCTTCTTCGAACAGGGCTCTTTGAAAGATGACTGACACCTGCAACATAAAGTCCTTTGGGCTCCCGAGCTTGTAACATCACTGGTAATTTTTAACAACATGGACAAGTAAGAGCTTGCTCGGAAGAAATATCTAAGATGGTTGGGAAAACATGATTTTTGTCACATCACGTTTTTTCTGCTCTACTAATTCAATCTCAAGTTATTATCACAAGCCCTGTCTTTGCACATGGACTACTTAGAGTAATTGCCAGGAATTTGCGCTGCTTCATAGCTTTATTTTAAGGCAGTTTGGGATACTGAGTTTTTGCGTGGTTTTCAAGGTGGTGATCCTACTTTGCTGAGGGAGTGTCCTCAAGGAAGTAATTGCCAAAAATAATTAGTCCATTATTTTCTGCTTTCCAAACCAATGTTGCTCAAGGTCTTGCAGATGAGAGGAAACTAACTTGAAACTTAATAAGCTCGTGAACCGTTTCTAAGGACGGGGATAAAGAGTGAAATGAAATAGCTTATGAGACTAGCTCATAGCTTCAACACAGGTGAAAGCCTGTCTGTCAGACATCGAATATCAGGATTAAGCCTTTCTGGGAGGGACCCATTCCTGGTTTTATCCCGAAGGGCCTGCGCTCCCATGATGAAGACCCATGCTGAAGTAAAGGAGAAATACGAGAAGGGAACAAGAGGAAGCACAACCTTCAATGATTAAAACACATCCCCCACATTCCTCCTGTCGCTTGTGTACCACTCGGTTGTGGGAGGAGGAGAAAAAGGAATAGGGAATGAAAGATATTGATTTAGCCCTGGGAAAGAAGGGCATGGTGGCTGGGGAAGTTATTTTAACCTTTTTCTTTTAGTTATTTATTCCTCATCATCCATCTATATTTTTTAACTGGTGTTACATTAAATAATTTATCCTTAGATCTGTTTTGCCTGTTGATAATAAGTTGAAAATAACCACCCTGTCTTTAATCTGAACTCAAGGGCTATTTTCATCTTGCACAGCCTGTTGTGTTGTGGAGAAGAGAGTGCTGGCTGGGTGTGGGTCCACATATCTGGACAAGAAATCAACTTGCCACAACAATTTGATGATGAGATGAAGGAATAGTATTATATAATAATTTGAGTTGTTAGTCCTTAAAATTTGGTGTAAACCTGCTTTTTTTTTTAGTTTTCTTTTTTTTAGTTAGTCTTTTATAATTAGGTGTTTTTAAGGTCTTTTAATAATTACACTCAGAAAACTTGAAGCTAATATTTTTTAAAAAGTTGTGCAAAAGAAAAAATTGGAAGAACATCCACGGGCAATATTAATTTTCTGTTTCCGTGGGGTTTTTAAATTTCAAAAACTTGAAGGTGTAATTTTTTAGCAAAATTTCTTCTGTGCTCTGCACGAGCTGTCCCCACAGTTTAAAGGGGTTTTATGGGGGCCCATTTTAAAAACCCTCCCTTATTTGTGTTTTTTCTCTTCCCCCACACCAACAAACCCCTTTTAATTTTATCGCTGAAAGAATATTTGGCATTAAAAACTAGGACAAATGCCGGGATTTTGGGAAACGAGATGGCCCCTTTAAGGGGCCCCCCGGGACAAAAACCCCTTTTGGGAGGTTTTTTAATTTTAAAGACTGAGTTTTGGAAATGCAGTGAACCATTTAATAGCAATTTTTTCTCGTTTACTTTCCCCTAAAAAGGGAGATTCCCAGCTTCTGTTTTTCAGTAACCCCGGTAAGAATCTTTTTTTAGTTTTTTAAATTTTGAAGCCCCCAAAAAAAGGGGTAAATGTTAGTGGGTTTACTCCCAAAGGGGTTGGGGGAAAGAAATAAAAGGGAAAAATGACTTTTTAAGTTGAAGATGCAAGGTTTTCAAATTTTTGAAGCAAATTTTTGCCCCCCGGCAAAAAAAATAAAAAGACAGAAAAAATTTAATTTTTTTTCTATAAATTTTTCCCTTCCCCCCTTTTAAATTTTAAAATACACCCCTTGGTTTTTTTTTCAAACAGGAAAAAGAAACCCGATTTGGTCAATGCCCCAATAGACATAATTTTAAATTTTTTTTTTTCAAAACCCACTCGGGTTAAAGTTTGGAAACTGGCATGTACTTACAGAAGGATAGTTTCCTGGGGTCCAGTGCATTTTTTGATTTGTGCACGTACCATTGGGTTGGGTTAGTGCATGCAAAAATTTTAAAGGGAAAAAATTCTTCAAGGGCCTAAATTTTCGGGCCCTTTCCCCCCCCCCCGGGATCCCGGGGCCAAACGTCCGGGAATTTGTCTCCCCAGCTTTCCCAAGGGATTTTCCTGCCCTTTTTCATGGTGCCCCAGGGGTCCTGCAAGCCCCCCCCCTTGGGGCCATCGTGACCCTCCCCGGGGCCTTTAGGGTCCCCCCTAAAGTGCAGACAGGGTTTGGGCTCCAAGCTTCCTTTGAAGGTGGGGGCAGGTGAATATTGGGCCCCCTTCTTCTTTCCCCCTGCCCCCCCTACTCTTTCAAAGCCTGCCCGGGGGACTCGGGGGGGCCCCCAAATTTCAGGGAGTCTGGAGCTGCCAGGGAAAACCATCCCCTCAAGGGGTTCCCCCCGGTCCAGGGGCAACCCTCAAAAAAATGAAAAACACAACGTGTAAAAACTGAACTTATTCACTTGACTACTTCTAAAAATCTACAATTTCCCAAATTTTCTAGAAACATGGGGTTAAAAATCTTTGCCTAAAAAAATTTAATACTTTTAACTGTTTAAAAATTGGGAAAACAAGGGGAAAAGGGCCCAAATTCTTGGGGGAAAACGTGGTGGGGAATCGTTTCAACAACCCGGGGTGTGCTAACTTCAAGGTGGGGGAACCCTCGCCCGTGCCTGGGGTGGGGACTTGGGCCCCCTGGGTTCCCCCCCCTAAGGTTCTGCCCGCCGGAGTCCCCGCGCTGGAGGTCCCGAGCTGTTTGGGGGTGGGGGGAGTCCCCCTGTCAAATTTCCCTCTTTTTTCCGCCGTCTTTGGTTTGGCCTCCCGGGCTTTAGAAACTGTAGCGAAGGTGCACCCCCACCCGGGCCAAAGGTTTTTTTCCTGGGGCACTGCCCTCAACTTCTTGGGGAAAAAGGGGGCGTTTTTGGATTGGGGCGGGGCCCTGCACGGCCCCCAAAGGGCTCTGGAGATTTTCCCCTGCAAAAAGGCCCAAAACAACAGGGGGTCCCCTGGAAAAAGCAAGGGGGAAGCGGAGGGGCCC
Source organism: Pseudopodoces humilis (assembly GCF_049639895.1). NCBI lineage: Eukaryota > Metazoa > Chordata > Aves > Passeriformes > Paridae > Pseudopodoces > Pseudopodoces humilis. The sequence goes on along the minus strand of NC_142205.1, from coordinate 69,431,026 downwards.
GGGACCTGTGGGGCTGCCTTTTGGGCCCCGGGGGACAGAGACTCGGGGCCCGTTTGGGCTTTGGGGTGGGCCCCCGGGGAAAAGGGGTGCACAGCAGACCCCCGGCCCGCCTCTTCCTTTTTGCTTTCCATTTGGGGTCAGCCCCTGGGCCCCCATTCCCCACCAGGGAGCTCAGGCCCCTTCCCATTCTGCCGCAAGGGGGCCCAAAAATTGGCCCCCCCAAGGGGGCCCGAGAGGCCCCCCAAGGGCCCGCCCCAAACCCACCTGCCCGACCCCCCCCCCCCCGCCTCAACCTCTCCCCCGCGTCTCGAAATCTTTCCCCAAGGCCCCCTCCCATGGGCCATTCCCCATGAGGGCAAAGGGGGCAAAGAGGGGGGATTTCCCGGACGCCCACCAGATGACGCAGGGTCCCCTCTCCCCCCAGGTCAAAATCCCCCCGAATCCAGGAAGCATCCCCTGCCCCCGCTCGGGTTTGCTGGAAGGGTCCCAGGGGATTGGGGCCCAAAAGCAGCACACGTAAAGGGGTTGGGAGCAGCGGGGGAGGAGCCGTGAAACAGGGGCCCTGGTGCTCTGCCTGCCGCACAGAGGCTCTGGGCGTCTTTTTCTGCAAACAGGTTTTTGCCGGGGGTTTTGGGGCCAGCAAAAACTTTGGGCAGTTGCCAGCCCCCCGTGCCGTCCCCCCGAGGCTGGTGGGTGTCACAGAAAACACAGAAAAGCCCCGGGGGTGCAGAGAGCCCTGAGAGAAATTGGGTTTAGGCCAAGCTGTGAGCCACGGCGGCAAGGCATTGGGCCCGCAGAGCGGGGCCCCGAGCGCTGCGGCCCGGGCCCTTTCCTTGCACCCGTGCCACAATGAAAAGACTCCAGCAGCCCCCCGGGCAGGGCCCCTTGCCGAAACTCATGGCCCCAAACCCGGGGAAAAAGTTCCCTTCCCAAGGCCAACCGGGCAACCCCCTTGGCACGCTTTCCCAAGGGCCCTTTTTCCATCCCGCTCTCTTCCTTTTCCTTGCCCCCCCTTTTCTGGGGTGCCGTGTTTTTCTGCTGGCCTGTCTGTTTGGGGGAAAGGGGTGTGCCAATGATTTCTGCTCAATTTGAGGGAATTTTAAAGGGGGATTTGAATTTTGGGGGCCCCGCTGGGAAGAAGGGTATGCGTGCCCCCCATTGGGCCACTTCCCCCTAGGTTTTAAACCCCCAATTTAAAAGAACACCTCCTAAGGGGAAAGTCAAGGGCTTTTTTAGTGAGTTAATTTTAGGGTTCCAGAACCATCCATCTTTAGGGAATTCTGCTGGTTTGATTCTACTGACTTTTGAATGAGTTGCAAAACCTGAAAATGTTCTCCTTCCCGACTAGTAATTTCACAGTTTTAATGTGGGATATTTGATTGCTCAGTTTTTGGGTCCTCATGTAATTTCCAGCACAAAATTTTTAAAACCTTCCTGTTGTTTCCTTAAAAAAAAACCATTTGAAATCTTTTTTTTTCTGGGACTTTTTTTTTTCTTTTTTTTTTTTTATTTTTTTTTCCCCCTTTTTTTTTCCCCTTTTTAAATTTTTATTTTCTGCTGGGGTTTTTTTTTCCCCCCCTTTTCTCTCCCCCCTATGCTTTCCTGTCTTTTTGTAAATTTTTTCTTCTTTTTTTTCTTTTTTTTTTTTTTTGTTTTTTGGTTTTTTTGTTTTTTTTTGGTTTTTCCCCTTCTCCGGGGCAAAGCCCCAGGGGAAACTGAAACACCCGGGGGGCCCACTCCTGGCTGTCATTGAAGCCGGGAGTTTGACTTTTCTAGGGGATTTGGGTTTTTTACTCCCAGGCCCGGGGGCGGGGGTTTCCCCTCCATCGGGTTTTTATCAAATAAAGTTCGTGGGCTTTCGGGTTTGACGAGGGTGTTTTTTTGGGGATTTCCCCAAGCCTACGTTCCCCGGAAGCAGCAGAAAGGGTTTTTTCCCGTGCCTAAGGACAGCCCCGGAGCCGCCGGGTTGCAAAAGAGAAGCCGTTTCCTAAGCCCTCCCGATGATCATAACCAATTTTTAAATGAGAAAAATTTAGTTTTTCCCAGCTGCAACCGATGCACAAGCAATTTTTGATTGTTTTTTCGGGCCCCCTCCTGCTTCTTGGGCCTTTCCCTTTGGGACCCGGGGAAAAATGGCTCCGTTTCCCCCTCCCTCCCTGCTCGGGGGCGGAGCCCCGGGCCCGGGGCTTCAGGAGGCTTGGTCGGGGTTCCCCAGAGACAGCCGGCGCTCCCTTTTGGGGGCTGGGAGGGGGACCCCCCATCCTGCACTGTGCTAACAGAGACCCTTGCTGTGTTTGGGGAGCCCCGGGAACCAAAACCTACCCCGTCACTTTTGGGTTTCCCACAAAGGGGCGGCGAGGGGCCGGGGTTTTTGGGAGGGGTTTAAAAATTCCCGGGCACCAAGAGCTTAAAACCCGAAAACCCGGGAACCCGGCTTTTTGGACTCTGAACCCGGCTCACTTTCCCGGGTTCTCGGGAAAAAAAATTTAAAAAAAAAGAAAAAAACAACTGTGTTTTCCCCAAAACCACGTCAAATCACTCTTTGATTTAAACAGCCCACCCCCGACCTCAAAACGGGAGGCAAAGATCTACACCAGCTGGGCCCTTCAGAACTTCCCCACCCAGGCTATGCCCTTTTTTGGGGCCCCAGCTTCAAAAAGGGGGGGGAAATGCCCTTTCCAAAAACACCCCCCCAAAGGAAATCCCCACACACTTGGGACTTTTTTTCCGGGAAATCAATTTTTTAATGGATGATGTGAATTTAACACCGAACCCAATTTCCGGGTCCACAGAAAAAAAAAATTTCAAAGGGTTTTTTTCTCAAACAATCACTGGGGTTGGGAAAATTTTTTGGGTTGCTGGGAAGTTACTTTAGGCCTCAACACTGAGCAATCATATCCCCACAGTCAAAACCTTTTAAATTACTAGCTGGGGCCAAGGGAAAACATTTTCAGGATTTGAAACCATCTCAAAAGCTCAGTAAAAACTCAACCAGCAAAAATTTCCCTGAAAATGGCACTGTGTTCTGGAACCCCCAAATACTCACAAAAACAAACTTGATTTTTTCACTGGGAAGCTGTTCATTAAACCCCGGGGGTAAAATTTTTGGAAGGGGGCCATGTGCACGCAAATTCCTTCTTCCCACAGCGGGCACAATCAAATCCCCCCTTTGAATGGCCTAAAAGGGTTGAGCAGCATTTAAATTGCAAAAGGCCTCTTCCCCCACAAAACAGGGCCAAAGCGGGGCAACCCCGGCAGCCCCAGCCGGGTTTGGCAAGGAAAAGGGAGAGAGCGGGAAGGGCAAAAAGGGCTTGGAAGCTGTCCCAAGGGGGGTTTACGTTGGCCATTGGGAAAAAACTTGTCCCCAAAAGCGTGGGCCAAATGAGATACTGCAATGGCCTGAAAAAGGGGCTGCTGGAGTCTTTCTTGTGGCAGGGGTGCAAAGGAAAAGCCGGGCCGAAAGCCCCTGGGGCCCCCCCGGCCCTCCCTTGGCCATGCGGGGCCCCCCGTGGCTCAAAAGCTTGGACTAAACATTCCCCAACCTCTGCACCCAAAAGGCGTTCTTTTGTTTTCTGTGACATAAAACAGCCCGGGGCCCGGCCAGGGTGGCGGGGAAACTGCCCCCCAGCTGTTGTTTGCGCCCGGGAAGCCCGGGCAGACCTGCTTCCCAAGAGACGCCCAGAGCCTCTGTGCTGCGGCAAAGCACCCAGGGGCGGGCTCACGGGCTCCTCCCCGCCTGTTTCCCCGGGTTTACGTGCGCTGCTCTTGGGCCCCAATCCCCCGCCCCTTCCAGCAAACCCGAGCGGAGCCCCGGTTTGGCCTCTCCCCCGGTTCCGGAGATTTTGACCTGGAGGAGAGGGAACCCTGCCCCCAACCCGGGGGGCCCGGTCCGGGACATTTCCCTCCTCATTAAACGTGCCCCCTCATGGGAAATTTGGCCATGGGGGGGCCCTTTTGGGAGAATTTTTCAGAGAGGGTTTGGGGGAAAAAGGTGAGGGCGGGGGTGGGGGGTCAGCATTGGGAAAGGGGCGGGCCCTTTTTGGGGGGCCTCTCGGGCCCCCCTTTGGCCAATGCCCTGCGGCAGAATGGCTGAGCTCCGGGCTGGGGAAATTTGCGTGCCCAAGGGGCCCTGAGCCCCAGGGACAGCCCCCAAGCGGGAGGGGGCCCGAGCTCTGCCTGCGCAGCCTTTTCCCCCCGGGGCAGCCCAGCCCAACTGAGCCCGAGTCTCTGTCCCCGAGGCCAAAGGGCAGCCCCACAGGTGCCGGCCCCGCTCTGCCCTTCGGGCTTTTTCCACGGGGATCCCTGTGCTTGCCTTTGCAGGGGAATCTCCAAAACCCCTTTTTGGGGGCCGTGCAGGGCCCCGCCGCCACCCAAAAGACCTCGGTTTGTCCCACGAATTTGGATCGCTCCCTAAAGGGAAAAAAACCGGGTAAACCTTTATGGGGCTGCACCTTCCCCTAAAAGCTCTCGGGCCGAGGAGGCCAACCACCAAAAACGGGGCAAAAGAGGCACTGACAGGAGCCCTTCCCCCACCCCCCCCACAGCTTTTACCTCCAGCGGGGCCCCTCCGGCTGCAGAACCTTAGGGGGAAACTTTGACCGGGTGCCCAGCCCAGGAAACTGCGATGCCCCCCCACCTTAAAAAGGGTTTACCAAACACCCCTGTTTTTGGTCCGTTTCCCCACCCCCTTTTCCCCCCCAAGAATTTTACCTTCCCTTGGGGGGGGTTTTTTTTTTCATTTCTAAACATTTTGAAGAAATTGAATTTTTTTTAGGCTGAAAAATTTTTACCCCCTAGTTTTTCTAGTAACTTTGGGAATTGAAAGATTTTTAGAAGAAATTAAAAGTAAAATAAATTTTCCAGGGTTTTCAAACACGTTGCTGTGTCATTTTCTTATTTTTGCACCTGAAAACCTGGGGACCCCCTTGAAGTTTGGTTTTTGCTTTGGCAGCCCCAACTGCCTGCAAGGAGACCCCCCGAGTGCCCCAAAAGGCCCTTTGCAAAGAAACGGAGGGCAGGGGGGAAAGAAGAAGGTGGCCAAATTCACCTGCCCTCCCCCTTTCCCCAAAGGAAGCTTGGAGCCCAAACCCCTGTCGCACTTTGGGGGGGACCCAAAAAGGGCCCCGGCAGGAAACACGTTTGGCCCCGGGAAATTGGGGGGTTTTGCAGGGACTCGGGGCCCCTTTGAAAGGAGCAGGATCACCCCGGGAAACCCTTGGGAGAAAAACCCCAAAGGGGCCCGGCCCCCTTTGGGCCATCCAGGAAAAAGGCCAAATTCGGGCCCTTTTGGAAAAATTTTTTCCCCGAAAATTAGCATGAAATTTAACCCCACTAATGGAAACGTCCCACACCCCAAACTGTGCACGGGAACCCCGGGAAAATTTACCCCTTCTGAAATTTTACATCCCATTTTCCAAACTACCTCAAGCGGGGCCCCTAAAAAAATAATTTAAAATATGTCCCTAGGGTATTGCCCAAAAATCATTTATTTTTTTCTTTTAAAAACCCCCAAGGGCTGTATTTCAAAAAAAGGGGGAAAAGAAAAAATTTTAAGAAAAAAAAATTGTTTTTTAAACCTTGCCCTTAGTTTTTGGGGGCCCCCTTTGGAATTTTGGGCTTCAAATTTAAAGCCGGGCATTTTCCCACATACAAGTCAAAACCCTTCTATTTCATGCCCCCACCCCTTGGCAGTAACCCCTCACTAAATCATTTCCCCATTTTTTGGGCTGCTTAAAGTATAAAAGACTAAAACAAGATTCTTACCGGGCTTACAAAAAACAGAATTTGGGAATCCCCAAATTTTTGGGAAAAATGTATGAAAAAACCTCTTGTTTATAACGGGTCTCATTTGCATTTCCAAAAAAAACAGTTTTTAAATTTAAAGAACCTCAAAAAGGGGTTTGTGTCGGGACCCACCTAAAGACCATCTCTTTTCCAACACCCGGGCATGGGCCTATTTTTTAAAATTCCCAAATTTCTTTCACCCAAAACCCTTTAATTTGTTTTGTTGCAAGGAAAAAGAAATACACAAAAAAGGAAGTTGCTTAAAGTGCCACCATACACATTAAGCGGGGGAAACAGTCTCGGCAGAGACACAGAAGAAAATTTTTGCTAACAATTAAAACCTCAAGTTTATAAATTTAAACCCCCAAACGAAGCAGATATTAGTATCTGCTGTGATTTTTTTTCCAACAAAATTTTAAAAAGGGGATATCAATCAAGATATAACTTTTTCACGGGTTTAAAAGACTTTGCATAAATTTTAAATTTCCTTTTTAACTCTTTCTAAGCTTTTGGGGACTTCATAACAAAGGCCCCCTTCCTATTTTACTTTTGAAAAGAGAAAGGGATCGCTTAAAAGTCTTTTTTTAAAAGAAATGTGAACTGCTAAGGGTGTTTTTTTTTCTTTTCACAACATTTGAAAAATTTTTTGGCTTAAATTTTCTGAGCTAATTATTAAAACTGTTTTCAGTGGGGAGAAAATCCCTCAAAAGCACCTTCTGTTTTCATAAAAAAACGGTATTTTAAAAAAAAACTATCCCTTCTTTTCCCTTTTGTCGAAAACTAAATGGTCGTGCTGCCAAAAATTTTAAACTTATGGGGTTAGGGCATAAAATTTTTTTTTTACCTTTTCCCATTAGATCCATGAAACTTTTAAAAGCAAATCCCTTTCAAAACAATGAATGTTTAAATTTCCAAGTAATTGCTCAAAAAAACCTCCAGTATTACCCCGGGAAACTAGGGAAAAAGGAGCCCTCTTTTTAGTATTTTGGCAGTAAAGCAAAACACTCATCGCCCATTTACTGCCTCTTTTCCCGTTTTGTTTTCACAACCAGGGCTCAATTGTATAAAATGAAAGGAAAGCAATCTCACAATTTGGGGGCCCTTTACTACAAAAAGAAACCCACAACTTCCCCTTCAGTGTCTGCAGCTCCTAATTTTGGGAAATTTCCCCTTTCAGCACCCTGTGCGGGGTACGCGATTTGAGAAAAGGTTTGGGCCCGTCCAAAAATAAACACAGCTCCCGAAAACATTTGATTGGGGTGTTCAGAAAAATAAAAGACAATTTTGCCCGATTATTTAAAAAACATTCACTTAAAAAAAAAATCTCTCACTGTGCTTAAGCCCCATAAATACAAAAAATTTGCTTGGAATTTCAAACTTCACCAAACCCTACCGCTTTGGGGTTTCCCCAAAAAACCCTTCCTTTCTTTTTAGAAATAAAATGAAGAAAAGGGAATTTATAAATTTTAAAAATAAATTTCACTGATTGTCCTGGGGGGGGGTAAATCTGTGGGGAAACAAATTCCCCTTGGGTGCAGAGAACAGCAAATACCAAACCCTTTTTCCAATTCCCCTTTTCCCGCTTGGGGAAGGTGGGATTTTTTCTCACCCTTTTAAACAACTTCCCCTTTTTAAAAGACAATTTAAAGAAGTTTTGACAGGGACAACCCAATCCTACCAAGCAGGTTTACACCCCAAAATTTTAAGGGCTAAAACCTAAAAAAAAAAATATATATTTCCTTCAAACTCATCATCAAATTGTTTTTGGCAAGTTTATCTTTTCCAGATGTTAGGGCCCTCAAAAAACCCCGCCAGCCCCTCTTTTCTCCACAAAACCCAAAAGGGTGAAAAAAGAAAAATCCCTTGGGGTCAAGTAAAAAAAAAAGGGTGATTATTTCCACTTATTAAAACCGGCCAAAATAAGGGTCAAGGGTAAATTACCCTTTTAAATTTTAACCCCCAGTTAAAAAAAAAAGCAGCTACCAGCTGCTTCTTTTCTAACCCCGCACCATCCCCTCCTTTTTCCCGGGGCAAACACCAAACCTTCATTTCCCCATTCCTTTTTTTCCTCCTTTCCACAACCAAGTGGGACAACCCGGGCATGAGAAAAGGGGGGATGTGTTTAAAACATAGAAGTGTCTTTCCCTTGTTCCTTCCCGTATTTCCCCTTTACTTCAGCTGGGGCCCTTTCCCCATGGCCCACCCTTTGGGATAAAACCCGAAAGGGGTTCCCCCCCCAAAACCCCCCCTGGGAACCCATATTTCCCGTCTGGACAACAGGAATTTTACCTGTGTTGAACTATGAGCTTGTCCCCAAAGGGCCCTTTTATTCACTTTTTCCCCTCCCCAGAAACCCGGGAAAACGACTTATTAAGTTCAATTTTTGTTCCTCACTCTGCAAGACCTTGACAAAATTGGATTGGGGAAACAGGGAAAAAATGGACCCAATTTTTTTTGGCACAAAACTTCCTTTAAAAAAACACTTCCCGCCCAAAAAACTCACCATCCCTTTAAAAAACCCCCCAAAATCTCGTAATCCAAACTGCCCTTTAAAAAAAAGCTATGAAGCAGGCAAATTTTTGGCAATTACTTCAGTAGGGCCATGTTTAAGAAAAAGGGTTGTGAAATAACTTGAGAAGAAGAATTTTTGACAGAAATAATGTGATTTTTGACAAAAATCACATTCCCTCCATCTTAATATTTCTCCAACAAGGGTTTTTAAACCCTTTCCCCTTTTAAAATTTAAATTTTCCCCGTGATGTTACAAGCTCGGGGGCCAAGGGCTTTATTTGCCCGGTGTCCGCCAAAATTTTTTAAAGAGCCCTGTTCAAAAACTGAAAAAACACAAAATTTTTAAAAAAATGACATGTTCCTTGGTATGCTGGGCAATGACAGAAGCTCTTTTCCATTCCCTTTTTGAGACAAAGAAACCCTACATTTTCTCCACTTTAGAAAAAAATCAACAACTAGAGTGTAGGTTGAGTTTATCTCAATAGGTTTACCTGGGCCCAATTCTATGGGGCTTGCTAAGGGGAGCCCCCAAGTTTTGCTTTCTAACACACTGCACCTCCACGGCTACAATTTCAGGCTCCCTAAAGAAAATAAAAATTTTTTTTCCAAAATAAGTACATTTCTTTCTGAATCAATTGAAATGTGCTTTTTATCGGCCTTTTTCCCCAATTTTACTTTTTTTTTAATTTAAAATCAAAAGAAAACCTTCTGGGGGGTTTCTAACCCCTGCTTTTTCACAAATTTAACCATAGGGATTAAAAAATTTCCTTGAAAGAAACAAAGGTTGGCCAAAAGAAAAATTCTGAATGGGTGCAGTAAGAAAGGGAAAGGGTTTAAGTTTTATTTTTTAATTTCACTTTGCTTTTTTCTCTTAAACCCACTGAAAAGATATCAAACCCCAAAAACATTTTCCTTTGCAAAGAAAACACACAACAACTTCATTTTTTTACACAAAATAAGGGATAGCTAAAAAAATTTAGCAAAAAAGTCAGAACCAAAATGCATCAGCAATGTTAAAAAAAGGTAGGGCACCAATGAAAAACTCAAACTCCATTCTATAAAGGAGGGGGGGAATTTCATCTTTAAAAATCTTTAGCTTTTCAATGCAGAGACAATGGCAGTCGAAAAGTTTCAAAAGCACCTCTGCTAGCAAAATTCACTCTTTTTTTTTCACTTCCCAAAAACCCTTATTAAGAGCGAGACCCATAACTTCACTACCCGGAAAACAGCTATTCCTCTGTAAAGGGGGAAGCCCCTACATTCTCAGCTTTTCTTATTCCAAAAAAAAACTTACACCCCCACATTTAATTTTTTTCCACCCCGAGGAGTTTTGGTTGGTTTTTTTTTTTTTTTTTTTTTTTTCTGGTTTTTTTTTCCCCAAAACCCCCCTCAGGCCTTGTGGGCCCCCTAAAGGGAAAACCGGGTCCGCTCCTGACAGGGCTGTAAAGGGAAACCACCTTCCCAGGGGGGCCCTCCCTCACCCCCCAAAACCCAAAAATAAAGCACCCCAGAATGCCCATTAAACACAGGGAACGGTTTTTTCAGTTTTCCTAGAGCATTTTAAGGAGAATCTTTTCTGAGTTCCTCAAAGCTAGAAGGTTCCTCAACGGTAAAAGGCAGAAAGCATGAAAAAGGGGTTTTAAAAAAAACGGCTGGAAATCACTAGGTTTCAGTAAAAAATAAGTTTGGGGGAAATAGACAGAGACAAACAAGAAAGATTTCCCCTTGCCTAGCAAGGCCACTAGAAAAAATTGTGGATGCTTTTCTTTGTTGTAGTAATTCTAAAAAGGGAGAAAAGGGAAATACCCAAACAGCATTGGAATGAAACTTGCAAAAAAAAGGGTTTTGATTTCTGAAATGTGTGCAGGTGTGTATTCTGAGGCTTTAAATAAGTGAGTTATATTTATAAAGCCTGATTTTTTTTTATAAAATCTGAAGAAACAGGGAAGGCAGAAAATGACAATTCACTTTAAAAAACTCCCCAAAACACTGAATGTATTTTATGCAGTGTTTTTTTTCCCAAGTAATTTAACCAATAAAATTTTAAAATTGCTATCTATTATCCATCTCCTGCACATTTAAATGACTGCTATATAGTTAGAAGTCGGGAGGATTCTATGGAATTTTTTATACATGGCTTAAAAATCTTCTTATTTAAAACCCCAACAATTTTTCCGTTTTCAGTCTGAACTTAGGCTCGTGGAAGTCTTTTGGCAGTGCTGCCTCTTGCAGCTCACAGTATCTACTTTAATAAAAGATGAGAATTGTTTTGCTTGCCCCCTTTTTTCTTGATATGCTACAAACAATCCCTTTTTCTTCCCCTCTTTTTCTTTTCATGAATTTAAAAATCTTGTTCTTGCTTTTGATTACTTCTAAATATTCTTTCTGTATTTGACCCATTATATTCACATTTGTGAATTTTGATTAATTAACTTTGTTTGAGAGGAATAGTTTTATTCTATTGGTAGTTTTTTTCTGATTATGCTAGCTAGTGTCATTTCCAGACCGAAACATTCCCCAGCACATGTTTGATTTTCCCCGTAGTAACAAGTTTAAAATTCAATATATAAAATTCTTACTCATTTTCTAGTAGCTAAGGTTTTAATGAGAGGGGGACAGATGATTTTCCCCAAGAAGTTTCTTAACTTAAACTTCCAAAAAAACTTTAATGATATTATTTAATCTGTCTCTTCACTTTGCACTGAGCTCCTGGTCCAGATCCAAAAGACCAAATGACATTTTTTGACCTGGAATTTCATTGATTCGTTTCTGTTTTTTTTTTAATTCATTAAAAAGAATGTGACTTTATTCTATTTCTTTCATTTTGAAAACAGTGCAGTGAGTTGGGCAAAGGGCACAAAGTTTTCGGGGTGTGCTGTTGTGATTAAAGGAGGATGTTTTTCTTTCTTTTTAGTGAACAACGAGGGAGTACTGAAACATTTGGGAAGAGGAAGCCCTTTCCTGATAAATGGAGTTGACTGCGCGTAAAACAGCACGGACTTTCGGAAAGGTAAGATGTCCCGGTTTTCCCTCTTACCAAATTTTCGCAATCTCATCCAGAAACACAGGAATAAATCTTTAGTTCCCTTCCCCCAAACCCCCCGTCACCAAAAAGCTTTCTGGATGAAAGGTGTTAGCCTTTGCCGTTTATTGATTCTTTAATGTAGGATTAACTTGCTTCAAGGGCACTATAAAAAAATATTGCAAAAATGCTGCCATATCAATATTATTTATTTTTATCGATTAGTTTCACTTTTAAATTTGGGACTGAATTAATGGATGTGAATAACCTTCTTTGATTAACGAAGCTAAAATTGGTTTAACATCCTCACCCCTACAGAATTTTTTTTATTACAATTAAAATTATTTTTTTTACAATCTGCTTTTTTTTCATAATTGGCTTTTACCGGTCCTCATGGAACCCCGAGTACAAAATAAGCTATTTATAAATGTTATTATTTAAAGCATTAACAAAAACATCCTTTTTCTAAGTCCCTATTAAAACACTGAATTAGTAGGTGAATTTGACCCAAAATTAATGCCCTTTTAGAAGGTGAAAAATTTTAGAAGATGAATTTCAGATGCTGTTTTTTGGATGTTTTGGCAATTCTGTATGGTCTTATTTTATTCAATAATCATTAGTTTTTGGAGGGGATCAGAAAAGGGGGGTGGGGTTACCTTCATGAAAATTTGTTCTGACACATGGTCCAAATGTCATGTGGGGGGTTTCTTTCCTATTCCTTTTCTGCACAAAAAATTCCATCACGATTTATTTTGCATTTGATTTCTATCCAACTGTATTTTTGTAAAAAAATACATTTTCCCTTCCTCTGGTAAATATAATTTTGGGCCCCTTTTTTTTCTTTTCTGAGCCTTCCCACACACAAAAACCCTGGGGGGAGGTGAAACGCTATCTCTCCCGATGGCCTCAGCACCCAAAAATTATGAGAGTCATGGTGTTATGAAAGCATCAAGAGAGTGTATGGTAAAAAATTTTTTTAATTACAGAAGCAAGCAATAAGCAAAAAATCACGCTGGGGAGCAGGGGGGTCTCTGCTCCCTTTTGGGTCCGCTCTCCGATTTTCCTGTCTTCTTTTTTAAGTGGTCCGCTTCGGGTTTGTGTCCTTTCTGGGTGTCCTTCTTGTGCCTTAAGTGCCACCATACACATTAAGCTGTGGCACAGTCTCGTGCAGAGACACAGAAGAAATTTTGCTAACAATTACACCTTCAAGTTTATGATTTAAACCACCACGAAGCAGATATTAATATCTGCTGTGGATGTTCTTCCAACTGAATTGCAAAGGTGATATCAATCAAGATATAACTTTTCACGGGATTAAGACTTTGCATAAATATTAATCCTTTTATTCTGTCTAGAGCTATGAGGAACTTCATAACATAGGCCACTTCCTATTTTACATTGTAAGAGCCATGATCTGCTTATAGTGCGTTTTTATAATGAAATGTGCACTGCTAATGTGATTTTTTTCTTTTGCACAACACTTGAAAAATATTAGCTTCAATTTCTGAGCTAATTATTAAAATCTGCTTTCATTGAGAGAAAATGCTCAAAAGCACCTTCTGTTTTCATAGAAATAACTGTATTTTAAATAGGAACTATTCTATTTTTTTGTCGAAAACTGAATGGTCGTGCTGCACAATAATTTACATTATGTGGTATGCATGAATTATTTTTTTACCATTTCATTAGATCTCTATGCACTTTTCTGAAGCAAATGCCATTCATAAGCAATGAATGTTTGAATCAAGTAATTGCTCAGAAAACCTCCAGTATTATCCTGAACTAGGGAAGAGGAGTCGTCTTTTTAGTACTGGCATGTCAGCAAAACAGCTCATCGCCCATTTACTGCCTCATTCCGTTGTGTTTCACAACCATGCTCAATCTGTATAAAACGAAGAAAAGCAATCTCACTATGGGGGCCTTGACTACAAAAAGAAACCCACATCTTCTCTTCAGTGTCTGCAGCTCCTAATGTGGAATTTCCTGTACAGCACACGCTACCCGGTACGCGATTTGAGAAAAGTGGACCAGTCCAAAAATAAACACAGCTACAGAATACATTTGATTGCTGTTCAGAAAAATAAATGACAATTAGCTGATTATAAAAATCATTCATCTTAAAAAAAAAGTCTCTCACTGTGCTTAAGCCCCATAAATATCTAAAATTTGTCTGGATGCAAACTTCACCATCCGTACCACTTGTTTTGCACAATAACTGTCGGGATTTACCGGAGCCGCGGAAGACAAGCCTCATGCTCTCATGGTCAGCAAGTCTCAGTTTATTGGAGTTTACAATATACAATATATAATGCTCATAATCAGCTCATACATATTGCAAAAGCTAAGCTCATGATTGGTCCACTAACATTGACGCACGTTGTTCTTCGTTAGCCTTGAAGTTACTAGTTACCTATCTTTCTGCTGCAGATCCACATACTTGGCAGTTTCACATCCTGATAGTTGTTTCAGTTTGTCCTTAAGGGCGTTCTGTCCTTGAGGCCTTATACTTTAACTAATCAGACCATATAATGTCCTTTTTGTCTTAGCCATTCTTCAGACAAACTCTCTACACTTCCCCCGTTTTCTTTTAAGGCCATCATTGCCACTTGGTGTTTTTCAAACATCGACGTTACCATTCGTTGCAAACATTGCATTAAACAGGGTAAGATAATCATGATGGCTAGGATTGCAAGGAGAATAACTAACCCCATTTGCACCAGATTCTTCAACCACCCAGTAATGCCTAGGGACTGTAACCATCCATCTATTCCCCATCCTTCTTCTACCCTCAAGTGTGTAGTTAACTCTTGTAACTTTCTGATTTGTGCATGTATGGAAACAGAATGATCTGATAAATTCATACAGCACATCCCTTCAAATTCATCACAACCATGTCCTTGCGCTAATAACAAAAAATCAATAGCAGCTCTATTCTGAAGCGTAGCGTGCCTGATTGAGTCTACATCTAGCAAAAGGTCAGACAAAGCCTGCGATGTGGCGTTAGTTTGTCTAGCAAGCCAACATCCCATTTTCCTCACTGTACTCAAGGCTTGTGCGGTCCCAATGCCAGGGACAAGGGACCCAAAAATTGTTTGCACTGGGCTCCAAAAGTCTGCTTTATCATCACAATCTTTGGCAAAGGCGTGGACAAACCTTTTCTCTCTATGCTTTTGGTATCGGTGCAGGATCATTGATGTGTTAGGTGTTAAGAGAGTCAATCGGCCTAGTGTGCATGGTACTGAGTCATTTCTATAGATCGACAGAGATGAGTTAACACTTATGGGTAAAGATCTATTGTATCCCACTCCTCGAAAAACACTCGTCCAATTAAACTTCAAACAAGCATCTGCTAATATGGATCCTAAAATCTCAAGCTCTTGCGGCTCAATAGCTAGTGAAGGAAAATGGGGCATAATTTGATCCCACTGATCTACATAGCTCTGGGGATTAGTAGAGTTACAAAGGTATGCTGCTGATGGACAAGGCCAATTATCTAACGGAAGGCCTACAAGGCAGGTGGAAAAGGGGTTTGCCTGGAGAGCTAAGAGCTAAACATACTGCTTCTTGACCAGTTTTGTTAGCTAGCGTAACCCAAACATTTTCTTTGGGTTGTGATGGTACATAAACACAACTGGTCAACAGTAGTATCACAAGCACGAGTAAAAGCCATATCATAATGCTCTGTTGTTTAAGGGATTGCCTCATTTGATCAGCGGCAGTTTTGATGGGGCCCGGAACGTCGATCGAAAACGACGGCAGGTACGTTCCCAGCGATCTGGAGGCACTTGCCAATTTCTCGGAATTCGGACATCTTTTCCACAAACAGTATCAAGTATTACGGAATTACTATCTGCGATGATACGATCTACTGTGTGCCTCACTTCCCAAACTAACTCCCTGAGATGTAGATCTTCCCTGTTCTCAATTCTTTGAACTGCGGTGCCAAATGGTTCTCCCACTAAATCAACTAATGCTCTGAGGGGAAGCCCTTTGCCACTCAAAAGAGCAAACAAGGCACCAATACCCTCGTCCAAGCGCACGCTGTGACAACCAAAATGTTTGATCACACCCGCCACACTTAAGTTTAACCCACGCACTGTGTTCAACTGAGTAACAATGAAAGCAATGCCTGGGGAGATAGCGTAAATAATGATTGTTCAAAGCTGGGAGCACAGAGTCCTCTATTTCGCATTCCGACTCAAACAGAATCCGGGTGCCAAATCTTTCCTCAATCCGTAGTAGGAGAGGTGAGATGGCCTTCTGAAGTCGGAGCGACCTTCGCCTGTCTGGGCTGCTCACCGGGCTCATCAGGTATAGCAGCACGCGTCCACCTTCCGGGTATCCACTGTGGACCTGTAGGGGTGGAAACACACACATAGCCCCGTCCCCAATAAAGGACTTGAGCGGGATTCTGCCAGATGCCAGTCTTGGGGTCCCTATATTTGACAAATATAGGGGGCGAGGGCAATGGATCTCTTTGAAAGTGTACAATAACGGGGGGCACGTCTCTATCCCCAAACAGACATAAATGGTTTAAAACAGACTTCTTAGCAGTCTCTCCGCGGGGCTTTTGATGTCTGTGTATTTTTCTAAATAGCGCTTCAAGGTTCCATTGGCCCTTTCTACGACTGCTTGCCCTGTAGAGACATGTGGAATGCCTTTGGTGTGTTTGATACTCCAAAAGTCCATCAACTTTCTAAATCTCTGACTACAATATGCTGATCCATTATCTGTCTTTATGTTTCTGGGAATGCCCATTATAGCAATACAACTATTTAGATGTTTCTCAACATGCTTAGCTTGCTCTCCGGACTGAGCCGTAGCCCAAATATAATGACTATAGGTGTCAACAGTAACATGAACATATTTTAGCTTGCCGAATGATGGTACATGAGTAACATCCATCTGCCACAGTTCATTGGGCAGCAATCCCTTTGGATTGACTCCCATGCTAAGTCCCATTCCTTGATTATGGTGACTGCAAACAGGGCAAGTCTTCACAATGGCTCGTGCTTCGCTGAGTGGTAACTGGAACTCACGGGCCAGTCCTTTTGCATTTTGATGGAAAATGTTATGACTTTCTTTTGCTGCTATGGTACGTGGAAGAATGTTTTGCTGCTGCACCATTACTAATCTATCGGCTCTGGCATTCCCTTCTCCAAGACCTTCTTCCCATTTATGGCTACGAACGTGGATGATAGAATAAGGATACTTTCGGGCTTGTAAAGTTCGTTGCAATTGCATAAACAGTTCAGCCAATCGAGGGTTGGTGACTTCTTTAACACTTGCATCCTCAATTCTTGATGCCACTCCGACGACATACATGGAATCAGAAACTACATTGACAGGCTCTTGGAATGTCTGAAATGCCCATATGACAGCTAAAAGTTCTAGGGTTTGTAAATTATCACGCAAGGTTGCTAGAATGATGTGGTGATACCATTGGCCGCTTCTGTTCCAAGTAACTGCAGCTTTCCTGGAGCGTTTTCCTGCATCTGTGAAAACTGTAACTGCATCTTGGATGGGTTGATTTTCTCTTAATGGTCTGGTAATCCATTGCCACTCTCCAAGCCAATGCAGAACCTTGGGAGCTAAGGGTCCTGTGGTGACACAACTGGGAGCTTGCAAAAGCGCCTCCATAAGGTCTGCTGAATTAAGGAGAAACCAGTCAAGAGTTGCTTTTTCCATGGGTAACTGAATAATTGCGGGTTCTCTTCCACTCAGTTCAATCGTGCGCAGTCTGCCTTTAATGATTAAGGCCGCAAGCCGTTCGATTTTTTGGGTTATTGTTTTTCTTTGTTGCAACTGAGGGCTAAGCCATTCCAAAACCCTTGTCTCCCCCGTTTTCTTTAACTGAGTTATGGCTCCCATGAGGTGATCTTTACTATTCCAGATAGTGAGGCTGACTGGATGAGCTGGGTCGTAACGGCTGACGAATCCAGTGGAGATACACCACGATATGTCTTGCAGGGCGGCGAGCTGGGATGTCATTAATGTTACTGGGGCGCAAGGATCCGTGCCCTTTAGCAATGGTCGCAAGGTATCTAATAACGTGTTAGGAATGCCGACAATCGGTTTGAGCCATTGAAGATCACCTAATAACTTCTGCGCCTCGTGAAGAGTGGTTGGTACATCTTGGATAGTAAGCTTTTGCGGCCTTACTTGCCTTTCGGTAATAGTCCAGCCTAGGTAATTCCATGGTGGCTGCATCTGAAGTTTTTCTTCGGAGACTTTGAGACCATATTTCTGCAGCAGAGTTATAACAGCACGCACCTGCTCTGTCGTAAATGGAGACTTCTGAGCAAACAGTATATCATCCATGTAATGATAAATGATAGTGTCTGGCATCGCTCGTCTAACAGGTTGTAGTGCTGTATCAACATACAACTGACACAAAGTGGGCGAATTTCGCGTGCCCTGGGGCAGTGTCGTCCATTCGAACCGCTTGTCTGGTTCTCCTCTATTTAAGGAGGGTAAAGTGAATGCAAATCTTTTCGTATCCTGGGGATGTAATGGTATTGTGAAAAAACAGTCTTTCAAATCTACAATAAGGATGAGCCAATCTTGAGGTAGCATGGCCGGGTTGGGGAGGCCAGGTTGCAAGGCCCCCATGGGTTCCATTTGCTGATTAACCGCACGCAGATCTTGTAGGAGGCGATAATTGCCTGACTTCTTCTTGATGACAAAAACAGGCGTGTTCCAGGGACTTGTGGAAGGTTTGAGATGTTTTAGTTGCAATTGTTCTGCCACTAAGCGATGCGCTTGTTCAAGATTTTCCCTTTTTAAGGGCCATTGCTTAACTACCACAGGTGTATCGGAAATCCATGTCAATGGTAGAGGGAATGTCCAAGCAATGGCCGTCATGATAAAGGGGAGTCTGTGAGTACGTATCCCAATTGCGACAAAACATCTCTTCCAATAATGCAGTCAACCTCCGGTGGGAGCGGGGTAAGTGAAAAAATAGCCGTTGCTTGTTTTCCTTCGATTTCTGCGGTGATCAAAGGGGAACGTTTAGCAAGTCGGATTCCTCCTATACCGGAGACTGTAGTGCTTGCTGATAAAAGAGGCCACATTCTAGGATATTTACCAGTGTCAATGATACAAGTATCTGCTCCGGTATCTAGCAAGGCCTTTTCAAGGGTAACGGTTTGCCCTTGATAACGGAGATGGCATGCTTTCTTTGGTCGCGTGGCAAGGTCAATAACAGGCAGAGCAATGTCCCCTGAGGAACCAAGGCATTTTGTCCGACGTGGCTCAGTAGATCGAGGTGGTATACCAGCGGTCAAGTGTGGTAGGGGTACAAACTGCGCAATTCTTTGTCCTTTTGGAATGGTAAGTGGGGGAAACTGGGTACTAACGATGATAAAGAGTTCTCCTTCAGTATCAGCATCAACTACCCCTGGCTCGATGGAAAGACCTAAAACAGAACCTGAGGAGCGGCCTAATATCAGTCCTCCAGTTGGTTGTCCATTAACAATCAATGGTCCATAGATACCAGTAGGAATAGTATGTGGACCATTATTGTAGAGTGTGGTGTCTACTGCTGCCGCCAGGTCCAATCCGAGGCTGCCTGAGGTTGCTGGCAGAAGTTGACCGCTTGGCTGTTGGAGGCAGGAGCTACTTGTGTCTCCGCGCGGCCCGTTTTCGCGCTGGCTCTCGAGTTTCCCGGCCCCCGGCGGCAGGCGTTGTTATGAGTGCTGGATTGACATTTTCCGCACCACACTCCCGACACATTGCATTCGCGGCGGATGTATCCCATCCGTCCACATCTGAAGCATTTCATTCTTCCTCCTGCACCGGGGCGCCGCTGCAGTGTCGCCGCTTGGAGGGGTGCAAGGGCAGCTAAAACCTGACTCTGGGCTGCTAGAGTTTGTTCTTTAAAGGCCTGTGCCTGGTGCTGCAGTCCTTCTCCTATTTTTTGCAGAGCTTCTACCATAAACACCTGAGTGCCACTTGGCATAGCTGCAGCCTTATCTAACAAATCTTGGACATTCCAATTTCCTGGTGCTGTGGCTATTAAAGATCGAGTTGTAGCATTTCCATTCTGTAATATACACTGTTTAACTAACGCGTCTTGCATATGCTCAGCTATACCTGCCTTGGCCAGGGCTTCAATAATTTTGTCCACATAGGAGCCAAGGGCTTCATCTCTACCTTGCTTAATCCCCATATACATGGGGATACCCCCGGGTGCCCTGATCTTATCCATAGCTCTTTTTGCAACTGCCATAGCTTCTCTCAGTTTCTCTCCCCCCAAGGCCGCCTGTTGCTCTAAGCGAATATGGGCTCCATTGCCCATAAGTTCATCTACAGTGAGCCCTGCGAGGGGATCACCAGCGGGGCGAGGAAGTGCAGCACTTGCAGCTGCCTCCTCCCTCCATCGAGTCTCAAACATAAGTCTCTGATGAGGGGTATATATGAGATGAGCCATGCCTCTAATGTCAGCGGGCAGCAGGACGGCTGAATTAAATAGATACTCAATCATCTGTTTCGCAGGCTCACTCGTGACTCCAAATTGTGCCACCGTTGATCGTAATTGAGACAAAAGTTTCCAATCGAGCTGCATAACTTCAGCTCGCTGCCCCCCCCCCGCAAAGGGTGAAATATCACAGGGAAAGCAAGTGGGGAGGCTATTTGCTCCTGAGCTGCTGCCGCCAATTCCGTATCTCCCTCTTGCAGACCCTGCCGTGCAAGCGCCGCCCATGCCTCACGCCTGCCTAGTGCCATAGCCTCCGCGAGATCTGATAAGGCCCCGGGGAACGGCTCCGTGGCTGCAGCGTTAGATAATGCACCCGGAGGAGGCGGCGGCGGGAGCGGCGGCGGGAGCGGCGGGTGATCCGAGGGGACAGGGGGTGCAGAGGGAGTCGCAGACTCCCTAGAATCTGGCGGGGGCAGATCTACAGAAGCAAATATCGGTGGATTCGGAGCTGAAGGGTCGATATAAGCCTTATTGCGATCTTGCGCCACGCGGGCATTATCGGCAGCTCGCTTTTCTGCCTGACACATGAGTAACTCATTCTGCACAATCATCCATAATTTGCTCATCTTTTTTGCTACTTTGTCATCTTCTAAAACTAAGTCCCAGAGGCGATCGCCATACCTACGCCACTCATGTAGTTCGTGGACTGAGTGAGGGTTAGTGAAAAACCCATAGGAAACAGCATGGGTTAACAGGAGAGGTAAATCTTTCTCTAAATCTAAACCCTTAATGTCCCGATTCTTCAAGAAGGCGGTGAAAAGATCATACGCCGCTTGCCTGTCCATACTCACCGGTACCGTTGCAACCCCCCAGGCGTCGGCAGCGCGTAGCGGCAGAGCCCACCGATGTGGCACTCAGGGCGACAAAGCACCGTCCAAGGGACCCGCCCCCAACGCAGCTCTGAGGAGGGAAGGGAAAGGCTGTTCGGGCGCCAGATGTCGGGATTTACCGGAGCCGCGGAAGACAAGCCTCATGCTCTCATGGTCAGCAAGTCTCAGTTTATTGGAGTTTACAATATACAATATATAATGCTCATAATCAGCTCATACATATTGCAAAAGCTAAGCTCATGATTGGTCCACTAACATTGACGCACGTTGTTCTTCGTTAGCCTTGAAGTTACTAGTTACCTATCTTTCTGCTGCAGATCCACATACTTGGCAGTTTCACATCCTGATAGTTGTTTCAGTTTGTCCTTAAGGGCGTTCTGTCCTTGAGGCCTTATACTTTAACTAATCAGACCATATAATGTCCTTTTTGTCTTAGCCATTCTTCAGACAAACTCTCTACAAATAACCAGTTCCTGCTTCAGAGTAACTGAAGAAATGGCAATCATGATTTTAGATAAATACACTGATTGTCATGGGGCTGTAAATCTGTGGGGAGACAAAGTTCTCTTGCTGCAGAGAACAGCAAATACCACCTGTGTTTCCAATTACACTTGTCTGCTTGGGCAAGGTGGGATTTTTCTCACCCTTCAAAGCTACTCCTTTAGGAGAAACAATGAAAGAAGTTATGACTGGCACACTAATCCTACCAAGCAGGTTTACACCAAATTTAAGGACTAACACCTAAAATATATATATATATTCCTTCATCTCATCATCAAATTGTTGTGGCAAGTTGATCTTGTCCAGATGTGAGGACCCCACACCCAGCCAGCCACTCTCTCTCCACAACACAACAGGCTGAAAAGATGAAAAAGCCCTTGAGTCAAGATAAAGACAGGGTGATTATTTTCCACTTATTATCACAGGCAAAACAGATCTAAGGATAAATCAGTTTAATGTAACACCAGTTAAAAATAAAGATGGATGATGAGGAAAACAATTAAAAGAAAAAGGTTAAAATAACTTCCCCAGCCACCATCCCTTCTTTCCAGGGCAAACACCAATCCTTCATTCTCTATTCCTTTTCCTCCGTCTCCCACAACCGAGTGGCACACAGGGCATGAGGAATGGGGGGATGTGTTTAATCAAAGAAGTGTCTTTCCTCTTGTTCCTTCCTCGTATTTCCCCTTTACTTCAGCATGGGTCTTCCTCATGGGCCGCAGCCCTTCGGGATAAACCAGGAATGGGTCCCTCCAAAGGCTAACCTGATATTTCCTGTCTGACAGACAGGAGACAGGATTTCACCTGTGTTGAAGCTATGAGCTTGTCTCAAGCCATTTCATTCACTTTATCCCGTCCTAGAAACGGTACACGAGCTTATTAAGTTCAAGTTTAGTTCCTCAAATCTGCAAGACCTTGACAACATTGGATTGGAAGCAGAAATAATGGACTAATTATTTTGGCACATACTTCCTGAAAGACACTTCTGCAAAGTAGCTCACCACCTTGAAAACCACCCAAAAACTCAGTAATCCAAACCGCCTTAAAATAAAGCTATGAAGCAGGCAAATTCTGGCAATTACTCTAAGTAGTCCATGTCAAGACAGGGCTTGTGTTAATAACTTGAGATGAATTAGAGACAGAAAAAACGTGATGTGACAAAAATCACATTCCTGTCCATCTTAATATTTCTCCAAGCAAGCTCTTACCTGTCCATGTAATTAAATTACCAGTGATGTTACAAGCTCGGGAGCCAAGGACTTCATTTGCAGGTGTCAGTCACTTTCAAAGAGCCCTGTTCAAAGCTGAAAAAGACACAAATTGAACAACGACATGTTCCTTGGTAGTGCTGGCAATGACAGAAGCTCTTTTCCAGTCTTTTAGAGACAAAGAAACCCTACATTTTCTCCACTTAGAAATAATCAACAACTAGAGTGTAGGTTGAGTTCATCTCAATAGGTCACCTGATGCAATTCTATGGGTCTTGCTAAGGGGAGCCACCAAGTTTGCTGCTAACACACTGCACCTCACGGCTACAATACAGGCTTCTTACAAAAATAAATTATTTTTCTCAAGATGAAGTACATTACTCCTAGAACCATTTGAAATGTGCATTGTATCGGCTTTCACAATTTACTTTTTTTCAATGAAAGTCATTGAAAACCTTCTGGGATGTTTCTACACTGCATTTCTCACACTTTAACCATAGCAGTAAAAAATTTCCTTGAAAGAAACAAAGGTTGGCCAAAAGAGAAATTCTGAATGATGCAGTAACATGAAGGTATGAAGTTCATTTTAATGCAACTTCGCTTCTTCGCTTAAACACACTGAAAAGATATCATCCAAAGCATTTCCTTATGCAAAGAAAACACACAACAACTTCATTTTTCACACAATATAAGGCATAGCTAAAATTTCAGCAAACAGTCAGAAACAAAATGCATCTGCAATGTAAAATGGTAGAAGGACACCAATGAGAAGACTCAGATCTCCATTCTATAAAGGAGGGGGGAAATTAATCTTTAAACTCTTTAGCTTATCAGATGCAGAGACACTGGCAGTCGACAGTTCAAAAGTCACCTCTGCTAGAATATTCACTCTTTTTTTGCACTTCAAAATCCTTATTAAGGAGCGAGACCTCATAACTTCAGTTACAGGAAAACAGCTCTTCTCTGTAGGGGAGAAGCCACTACATTCTCAGCTTTTCTTATCTCCAAAGAAACTTACACTCCCCACATAATTCTCCACCTCCGAGGAGACTGACAAGGACAGAAATCTACAGATGTAAGGATTTCAAGACTCAGGAGGCCCAGCAAGTAGGATAACTTCTCCTGGTCAAGCATTCACAGTGCGTGGGTAATGTGCTCTGGTCCTGAGGCACCAGCTGGCTCTGAAGGAAAGAGCTCTACCACTCAACACTGGGACTTGCTCAGTAGAAGGAAGAGGTTAAAACTCATGTAAAATTACATTTACCACAGTAATAAAAGGTGGTTTATTAAACAGGGGCTACACCACAATACATTAACTTACCTACCCAAATAACTGGACAATACAAAATCTATTTCTCCTATTCTTCTTGCCTTCAGGGTTTTTTTAAGCAATTCTATAATAGAAGAATAAATATATAGCATATACTGTATAATATAGACTTCTAAGAAAACATGGAATAGATTCCAGGACTTCTAGAGCTGGTCAACTGACAGGCTAAGAGGCCTGTCATGCTAAATAACAGCAAACACAATTGTTCCCTGTTTTTATCCCTGTCAGAAGACACAACTCTCACAGCTACAAAGGTAGGATATTAAAAAGACACTGTAAATATACATGGATACTTCAGTGATTAATTATGGCACCTCAAATGTTTAAACCTAATGATGCCATGTTACTGAATTTTTAGCAGCCTAATCTGCTATAAAACAATTCTACTTGGCAAAAACAAGCTTCTCTTTTCTTATCATTAGCAGGTAAGCATTGAAAAAGATACAGCTCTAAAGTTGACAGCACATAGAGAGATGTACACAACCATGATTACTTCTTACAAACCTCAGCCATGAGTGTAACAAGGAAGTTTAAAACTTGGCATTTTCCACAGCAGCCACCATGCAAAGAAAACAGGAGCTTGTGAAGAGACGCATCACACCATTTCTGCAATCTCCTGTGTTTCCCCTGAAGGATTACTGTCATGCCATGGAATGTGAAGCTCAGTGCCAGCTTCCTTCGTTATTCACTGATTCCTTGTTGCAATTTAAGATGGTACCAAAAAATCAGCTGAACATGTACCTTATGTTTTGGGGGTTCAGGATCTGTTGGTAACTTATTCCAAATCAAAACTTCCCTCACTTAATCCCCATTTCTCTTCTCTTAGCCCTGGCAGTATCAAGAGCCAGCATCAGGGCACAGGAAGTCCTTCAATCCTGAGAAAAACAAAGGGAAGGGAACAAATCCCTTCCTCATCCTAACTCAAGGCATTCAGCATTTAGTCAGAGCTCACCACCACAGATGTAGCTAAGAAACAATAATCCAGCCCCACTCTTCCTTTCCTCATATCTGTCTGTCTAAAAGGAAAAGACACAAACATTTCTTTCCTTCCAGTCAGCCAGAGGTGGTTATTGAATCGATGGCAGCAGACATCAGCCATCAAATAAAAAAGGTTTATGTTGTTACATTACTAAATATAACCAGGGTGACAAGTTAAAAGCCCTCTCTCTGTGCTTTTCTTCCACGTAGCAGGTCAACAAAATGGGAATAAATGGAAATGTCCCTTTTTTTCATTCATCATAAATGAAACTACCATGGTATTATTTAAGAATGCTGCTCAGCTACTATATCCACTGTTTCTGGAACTAAGAACATGCAAAAATATTGGAAATAGTTCAGGATACATCACATTCAGTAATTGCATGAAAAAGCAAACAAAATTATCTCCCAGTTTCTTCTCAGGTGGCAAAACCAACTAGTTAGGCAACTAACCAAAAAAAAACCATTTAGCTTCAACCAGAAGCTTTGATACTTAAATATTACAACCTTCCTTATATATCCAGTTTCTACACATCTAGGGCTGTTCCTTTTGCATTTAAGCAAGAAAAAGCATGAAAAAACCTAAAAATTTTCATTTCAAAAACTAAACAAGCTCACCTTAAATGGGGAGAAGCTAGAAAATACAAAGGAAACAAATTGGTGGAGAAAGCAATTAAATCAATTTTGCTCCACAACTGTAAACTACAAAGAAAAAGTACTCACTGTTTTCTTACAGAAATGGCTTCAAGTCACAGGGACTACAGCAAATATTTAGTAACTGCATCATCAGTGTGACTGCAATTGTACACACGGATGTCAACCCCTAAAATCTAAAACTATACACAAGCTCTGTAATTGAAGCTGCATAAATAACCAAAACCACACTGACTGTAGTCACCAACAGCAGAAATTTTATCTGCCATTTAAACTGAGATTAGAAAGAGGCGAGATGCACCCAACACACCAAACCAAGAGACAGTCCATCTGAACTAGATTTAAATTGCAAAGAAATTGAAATCTGTCTGGCATTCTTACACTTGATACAGCCTTGGCAAACTCATTTCCACCAGTCCCTGACAAATCAGTGTTGTTTAAACCCAGGCTTTTGCCTTTCAGACTGGCTTCAAGAGCTCACTGCATCATCCAGACAACGTGAAGCAAATCCACGTTAAGAGGAAATCTGTGTTAAGACCCACAGTTTGGCTGAGCATAAAAATGACTTGTTTCAACACAGGAAGGAACATAAGCAAGTAGAATATTTATAAAATGGTATTTTCTTGAGAGTGAGCATGATTGCTCTAGTGACCAAACTGATTTCTTGACAGCCTCCAAGTAACTTCAAACTAACACCCTTGATGATTTTTCTTAACCTTTCCCAATCACCTCAAGTATAGCACTTTATTATAGTGAAAGATGTAGACTTCCATGTTGCACAAAGAAAAAACACATCCATGAATTTTTATAAAAATGCAAATGGGTACATGCAGGAAACAAGTTCTAGAGAAAATTATTTGTCACCGAAAACCAATATTTTAAAATTGCACACATACTGCAAAGTTCATCAGTCTACTCTGAAAAGGAGGATGGTTTATGCAAGCAAAGACAAACACTAAACAGCACCAGGCTCCATTTGCTCAAATATTTCTTATCCTGCAATTTTACAATCAAGCAAAACAATACCAGCAATTTAAGCTGCATTTGGCTCCTTCAGTTACCAAACATCTTCTGGATTCAGGAATGCAAGCATTATCGAGTAACAGACAACTACACAAGCTGCTAATGTAACACTAGAGAGCAAACAGCTGTAGTTTTAGTGTCATGTAAGTTAAACTACACCTTTTATATTAGTGAATTAGAATTATGTCTAACAAAAGTTTCCAGTTATCTTTTTTCCTATTTTCATATGATCATGATCCAAAATAAATTTAAAAAAAGAGTACAGTTGTATTCAATCATTCTTATTTTGCTGGTGTTGAAGGGAACACCCAAAAGGATTTCTTATAGAGTGGATATACTCCTCATGCCAAGCATGGTGTCTGGTCACACAGAGCTCTTGGCAGGATAATTGTCTAATATGGTAAATTATTCATTTTTCTGTTTGATAGTTACTTCTAGAAAAGCTTTTAGGACTTTGTGCATTGGTGAAAGTCCTGGAGAATAAAATTCAGAAGTGCAAATGCACCAACATGGCTTTATCACAGCGAAGGACACCACTAAAAAAGGAAAAAAAAATTACTTGGCTTCTTTACAACTCTGTTAACAGAGAAACTAATTAGTACTAATTAGCTTCTATATAATAACAACTGCTTTACAGAATACATTCAAACAGACACTGTGCTGACCTTGATGGTATTTATCAGGGGTGTCCCTGTAACAGCAACTAAAAGCTATTAACAAGATGTCAGCTTTTCTCTGTATTATATGGACACACACTAAAAGGAGACCTTGACCTCTGACTTAATGCTATGAACTGGACACAAGTTACTAAACTATGGTTGAGGGAGACCTAGGAAAAGAAAAATAGAAGTGGACTTGATTTAAAGGAGAATTTCTCATATTAAGATTAAGAATCAAATCTTTCCTGAAGCAGGAAATGCTGAAGCCTCTTGCCTATCACTTTTCCAAGCACCTGGTAAAAGCCAAGCATTTGTTAAATCACAACTCTGAACTTGTGTAATGAGTAGCAAACCTCAACCCCATTATGTTGCTCTTTCACTGTTGATGCAAACCTTTGAAGCTGCAAAGCAGAAAAGTATTCTTGCTGCTGTAATATAAACTACACCTGAGCATAGATGAACACCTAAGCATCCTAAGGAATATGATTCCTGGTTTGCCTGACTCATGGTCCCAAAGAAACTGAGAAGGACAACAAGCTCATTAAGACAGTGTGATGCCTGGCAGCTGGACCACACTGGGCAAATATTTCCAAATTTTTCAGCTCCTGACTTGCTATCACACTGGAGAAGTCGACACATCTCAAGGAGCAGAGGCATCGCACCACACTCACATAAGCTTGCTAACCTTGCTGCTGCTTTACACAGCTACCAACAGCAACTCAGACAGACTGCACTGCATTTGGGCACTGAGATGGACTATGAAAACACAGCTGACCTCATTTCTTTCCCTTCCTCCCTGATGCCTCTCCCAAAAGTAGGTCACCAGTGCCTAGACAGCAACTGCACACCAGGTCAGAGGAGAAAATACAGCCTTGGATAGGAGGCAGGTTTGTGTACAACAGAAGAGAATAATGCTAAGTGAATGATTCCCAAAATGGGATTAGCAGACGACTTTTAATGATCAGCATAGAAATGATTTGTTGCACACTACCAAGTCTCTCTCATTCTTAGGCAGCTCTTGTCATTTTACTCATGTTTGTGCTCATGTGAGCACTCAGATTTTGACATGTTATGACTTGATGCTCAGCTAAAGCAGCTTAGCTCATGACATGGTCAGTATACAAATCCTCCTCTTCCACACACAGAAAATGAGGTGCCAAAGACAAGGATTTGTGATGTGCACTCAAGGACATACCTCAGTCCCGCAAGAGGGAAAGCTGAAGAGTGAGGAACAACCGGATGCCTGTACCTCTAGGGAAATCTGCAATCCCAGTGATTCAGAAGATCACTGCCACCTGGACTAAGCCATACTTGTTTTCTTGTACCCAAACACTGACTCGTTTTCTCTTCAGCACACAAGAGATTTATTCCCATTTCCCAAAGTTCTTAGAGCACTTTGCTAGAGACCATGAACACCTGGCTTCATCTCCCTCTGTGCCTTCCCCAGCTGGGACTTGTAGTCCTGGGAGAGAGAGCCAGCTGCCAGTTCCTGTTCAGCAAGATGGGGACTCCTGTGGTCAAAGATTCCAGCCTTGTACAGTCTCTGTTTGCTTCACATCTATTCTCTCTGACCATTAGTGATCTGCGGCTCACAGCCAAAGGAGGCAAAAAAATCGAATCTGAAAGTAAGAAGGAGCAAGCAAAGCATTAGGCAGCTGTATGCACTTAGAGCCACCAGAAGGGGAACTAATTGCCTGCTCTTTTCATTTGTTTCTTAAATATTTACTTGGGTTGGGTGTTGGAGTATCTACAAGAAGGACGATTATGCTCACTGCTGAGGGAGAAGAAAGGCAAGAAGGCCATGCTTCCCAAATGCACAAAACACAAATTTAGTATGTGCAACAGGGATGTAAATCTCCCATGATCTCATTTAATTTTTTGAGTCTCATGTTGTGTACTACTTCACAGTTCCTGTAAGTGGAAATTCAAAGATTATTTTCATCTCCTCACTGTAACACTACCCTCAGATCAATGTCCCTGAAAATTTCACAGAAATGCTGGTTTTGGGATTTTTGTATTCAATTAACATTTGTAGAAAAAAAAAACCCTGATTTTTATATGAAGACTTGTGTTGCAGAAGCCACCTGTCATCTGCCAAGTCAAAAAGAGACTTTGTCAACAAGCTAAAACATCCCGTTGCACTCAAAAAAGAAGTGGAAGTTTGAGACCTTGGTAATGACAGGAGCTGACAGCTTGTCACCTCTAATCCTGGCCACCAAAAAAACCCAAACCTAGAGAATTTTAGTATTTCTGCTAATTCAGCCTTGGAGTTTGACAACTGATCTATACCATTATCAACAAGTGACATTCTACTCTGTTGACTCACAAGTGGAAAAGGAAAAGCTGCAGTAAGGGTTGAGGGTTTTTTAAACAGAGCCTGTAAGAACAATGTTCATTAAACCACTGGTGAGCAAGCACTGTCATTGGTTTGAATGCCATGTGTGGAGGCAACATCTGAATACCAACAGTTTCAAACCTACACAGAACAGAGGAATAGAAAACTGCAGCACAGGGCAAAAGAGAGCAAATTGCAAGGAGGAGAGGTCTCTGGATGTACTACCAAAGCACCAATCTTCATCTTTCAAGAGTGTCCCTCAGTAATAAATCTATCCGAGGAAAAGGCATAGGTAAGTATTTATTTAGAACCAAAACACTGGGATTTTGCCCCTGTCACATTATAATAGCAACCAAGTTAAAGAGAAATCATACATATTTGTATCATTAAGCCTTAGCACATCTGTGAGCCTAATGGAAAGATACCTAGGTTTAATAAAAAATGGCAGTTCTAAGAGAAAAAACAGTACAGAACTGAATAAAAATCTGGCCTTTGTTTTAAGGAGAAAATAAGGGATAGAACTAAACAAAGAATATAGGAATAATACAGTCCTTGAAGTATATTTAAAATTTGCCTGTTATTCCAATGAGAAACAGTACATTTTAGACCCTGACTTCAAAACAGGACTAAGACCATTCCAAACCTTAGTCCAACCTTCCTTTTATTCATGAAAAAGCTCAATTTAGGCAATCTAGAATTATTGGCTTTGTGGAAGAAAAATACCCAACAGCAGTAAGCAATTATGCAGATGCATTTGTACTGTAGAAGTTAAAGGTTTATTATGCTTTCAGATTAATAAAATAATGCCCCTGTATAGAGCCAGCCAATTCCTTTACAAGTTTGCATTTCACATTTAATCTAGTCCCATAATTTAATCGTGATAGTCTTGTGCATTATACCAGGGCTGAAAAAGTGTAATGACCTGAAAGCAGGATTTTTATGCATGAGATAATTACAGTGTTACCAGCTAGCCCCACAGTGCAGACAAGAATAGATGAACCAACTGTTTTTTTTTAAAATGTTTTTATTTTATGCAACTCTTTCATATTCCTAGGTAAATATATGACATAATAGAGACTACCACATTGATATGAATTTAGACCTTGGATACTTGCTATCTCTGAGGAGAGCCCATTTTGAATGTGACTGAAGTGTGGCAATGTTGTTTTAGGATCTGTACCCATCCTTTCCATGCAACACAGCGACCTAAGTGGGATAGCAAGGACACTCCCCATCCTAGTTATGTGGGATAAAGGTTTAGAGTCTCTGCTTCCTTTTCCTTCCTGGCTCAGCCAAAACCGCTCAGCTGAGCTGTGCAAAGATGGGGGCTGCAGGGAAAAGGTAGCAAAGTCAGCACAGCTCAGATAAGGTAATAAAATAACAAGCAACCAAGAATACATATTTGCCATGAAAGACAAGAAAGTATTTAATTTTGTGCTTTAGTCATGGGCAAGACAAAATATAGGTCCTGTCAGACATCCATCAGACAGAAGAAAAATACTTTGACAAATCATGTCAAATATTAACTAACAGCTTCCCAAAGCCCTTAAAGGAACATAATTCTGTAAAATCAATGTAATGAAAGTATTAACATTCAAAGTCTTCTGGTTGATGCCATAGGATCCATCTACACATACACATATCGTGCTAATGTTTGAAACTTTCCATTTTGAAGTCATTAATGGTATTTAATACTAATCTTGTATTAAATAATTAATTTAATATTTAATACTAATCTTGTAACACTATTTGTTTTGTGTATGTAAGTTACTTAAACACCTTTTGATGCTTGTTCTCAACCTACACTTTCAACTTTCAAGCAACTCTCCTAATCTCTCCTTCTAACATGATTTATTTTCATTCAGATGAATAAACGTCAGCAAATAAAATGCTTATATCCACTGTGTACAATTTGTTTCCGTACAATGGAAATCATACTGGAGATGGCCTTTCTGACACCTCTTTGGCTGGTGCTGCT
>NC_142205.1:69355770-69399234 GCF_049639895.1 Pseudopodoces humilis | reverse complement strand
GGGAGAATTGTAATGAATAGAGACCCTTTTGTTCGCCTAAACATGTAAGATACGATGCTTTGCAAAACTATGCTTTGTGTATATAGGGATGAGGTTGAAGGCTGCTGCTGACGTCTGTATAATTATGAGAACAACCTTGCAAGCTCTCTTGAAATCCAGAAAGCTAAGCCACTCAGATAAGCCTTAAAAGGAGAAGAGTGAGGAAAGGTCAAAAGAGGAAGACTCCTGATCTTCATCCTGCGACCACCAGAAGGCAGAAAGCGACCACCAGTGACCGGAGGCACATGCACAGAGACACCCGAGAAAGGACACGTAACCCAGAAGTCGGACCACTTAAAAGAGAAGACACGGAAATCGGACGTGCGGCAGCCAAAGGAGCAGAGACTCCCCTGCTGCCCAGCGCTGATTTTTTGCTTATTGCTTGCTTGCTGTAATTAATAAAATTTTTACCATATCACTCTCTTGAGTGCGTTCATAACACCAGTGACTCTCATAATGTTGGTGCTGAGGCCATCTGTGGAGAGATAGCAGTGTTCACCTCCACCAGGGTTTTTGTGTGTAGGGAAGGCTCAGAAAAGCAAAAAATGGGCCCACATTATATTTACCGAG
Source organism: Pseudopodoces humilis (assembly GCF_049639895.1). Lineage (NCBI taxonomy): Eukaryota > Metazoa > Chordata > Aves > Passeriformes > Paridae > Pseudopodoces > Pseudopodoces humilis. The sequence continues at coordinate 69,398,625 of NC_142205.1, read as the reverse complement.
GAGGAAGGAAAATGTATCTTTTACAAAAGATACAGTTGGATAGAAATCAAATGTCAAATAAATCGTGATGGAACTTTTTGTGCAGAAAAGGAGATAGGAAAGACAACACCACTATGACACTTGGACCATGTGTCAGAACAAATATTCATGAATGTAACCACCTCCCTTCTTCTGTATCTCCTCCAAAAACTAATGATTATGTGAATGAATAAGACACATACAGAATGTGCCAAAACAGTCACAAAAAGCAGCATCTGAAATTCATCTTCTAAAATTTCACCTTCTGAAAGGCATTAATTTGGTCAAATTCACCTACTAATTCCAGTGTTTTAATAGGGACTTAGCATAAGGATGTTCTTGTGTAATGCTTTAAATAATGAACATTTATAAATAGCTTCTATTTTGTTACTCTGGGGCTTCCAGTGAGGAGCCGAGGATAAGCCGAATTATGAAAGTAATTGCAGATTGTAAAAAAAATAATTAGCTTTGTAATAAAAAAAATTCTGTAGTGAGTGTAGGATGTTAAAGCCAATTTTAGCTTCGTTAATCAAAGTAGTTATTCAGCATCCATTAATTCAGTACCCAGAATTTACAAGTGGCAACTAATCGATAAAAATAAATGAATATTGATATGGCAGCACTTTTGCAATATTGTATTTATAGTGCCCTTGAAGCAAGTTAGATCCTACATTAAAGAATCAATAAACTGATGCAAAGGCTAACACCTTGCATCCAGAAAGCTTTGGTGACGGGGGTTAAGGGGAAGGAAGCTAAAGATTTATTCCTGTGTTTCTGATGAGATTGCAGAACTTTGGTAAGATGGAAACCGGGACATCGATTACCTTTCCAGTAAAGTCCAGTGCTGTTTTACAGCATGCAGTCAACATCCATTTATCAGGAAAGGGCTTCCTCTTCCCAAATGTTTCAGTACTCCCCTCTGTTGTTCACTGAAAAGAAAGAGAAAACATCCTCCTTTTAATCAGCAACAGCACAGCTCCGTAAACTTTGTGTCCTGCCCAACTCACTGCACTGCTTTCAAAATGAAAGAATTAGAATAAAGTCACATTCTTTTTATTGAATTAAAAAAAAAAACAGAAACGAATCAATGAAAATTCCAGGTCAAATAATGTCAGTTTGGTCTTTTGGATCTGGACCAGGAGCTCAGTGCAGAAGTGAAGAGACAGCATTAAATAATATCAGTATAAGTTTATTTGGAAGTTATAAGTTAGAGCAACTTCTTGGGGTAAAATAATCTGCTCCACCTCTCATTAAAACCTTAGCTACTAGAAATGAGTATGAATTTTATATATTGAGATATTACTTGTATCACTATCTGGGAAATCTAACAGGTGCTGGGGAATGCTTAGGTCTGGAAATGACATCTAGCTGGCAATAATCATGAATAAAACTATTCCAATCATGAATAAAACTATTCCTCTCAAAGCAAAGTTAATTAATCAAAATTCACAAATGTAGAATATAATGGGTCAAATACTAGCAGAGATATTTGAGAAGTAATCAAAAGCAAGAACAAGATTTTTAAATTCATGAAAAGAAGACAGATGGAAGAAAAAGGGATGTGCTTGTAGCATGATCAGAGAAAAATGGGACAAGCAAAACAATTCTCAGTCTTTTATTAAAGATGAGATACTGTGAGACTGCAATGAGGCAGCACTGCCAATAGACTTCCACAGACTGCTCTAAGTTCAGACTGAAAACAGGAATAATTGTGGTTTAAGTAAGAAGATTTGTAAGCCATGTATAAGAAATTCCATAGAATCCTCCAGACTTCTAACTATATAGCAGTCATTAAATGTGCAGGAGATGGATAATAGATAGCATATTTTAAAATGTATTGGTTAAATTACTTTGGAAAGCAAACACTGCATAAAATAGCATTCAGTGTTGGAGATGTTATGTTAAAGTGAATTGTCAGTTTCTGCTCTTCCCTGTTTCTTCAGATTTTATAAATAAAACTCAGGCTTTATAAATATAACTCACTTTATTATAAACGCCTCAGAATACACACCTGCACACATTGCAGAAATCAATCCTTTTCTTTTGCAAGTTTCATGCCAATGCTGTTGTGATATTTCTTTGCTCCATTTCAGCAATTATCTACAACAAAGAAACGCATCCACAATTTTTCTAGTGGACCTTGCATAGGCAGTGCAAGTCTTTCTTGTTAGTCTCTGTCTATTTCCCCCAAACTTATTTAGACTGAGAACCTAGTGATTCCAGCCTGTTTTTAAACCACTTTTCATGCTTATCTGCCTTCTACCGCTTGAGGAACGCTTCTAGCATTTGAGGAACATCAGAAAAGATTCTCCTTAAATGCTCTAGGAACACTGAAAAGCCTGTTCCGTGTGTTTAATGGGACATTCTGAGGGTGCTTTATTCTGGTTTGGGGGCTGAGGGAGGCACCCCATGGAAGGGCTGGTTCACCTTGACAGCCCTGTCAGGAGACGGACCCGGTTTTCCCTTGAGGCTGCCCACAAGGCTCTGAGGGGGCTTTTGGGGCAAAAAAACCAGAAAAACAATAAAATAAAAAAAAAACCAACCCAAAACAAACAACAAAAAAACCAACAAAAAAGCAAAAACAGACAGAAAGAAAACCACACAGAAAGCGATCGCTAAAAACGAACTTGCCAAACACAATTGGGCGAACACCTGCAAGGCTTCGCCGGCACATCCCCACCTGTTCGCCGATCCTGAGGCGAGACCGAGGGCGGGAACGCGGCCCCTCACGGCTTCCCGCCCTTTTTAACGTTTCCGGGGCCACGCGCGCCCCCCCCCCACCCCCCCCTCAGGGTTTCCGGTCCTTTGTAAGGTTTCCGAGGGTGACAGTTGTGGGGTAAGGCGTCTTGACCCTTTTTTTGAGCCTTTGTAGTCCCTTTCCTCAGGGCTGCTGAGCTGTGAGGGAGCGACTGAGAGCCGGCTCCTCAGGGCTGTGGAGAGGAACTGCTGTTCTCCCGGCAGGTTAGCGGGGTTTTCTTGGCTATGAACTCCGCATGGCTGGGAAGAGCTGTCTCCTTTCCCTGCCTCAGGAAAGGTAAATTTTATTTTTTCAATAGAATAGCGCTCTGAGGGGCTGTTTAAGGCCGGTCCGTGCCGCCTCCCCTTGCGGCTGCCTTGCTTTTGGCTGTGGCGTTGCGTGAGGTGCGAGGTCATTCCTTTCTTTCTGCTGGTGGTTTTATATATTTAGTTATGAACTTTTGCATAAATACTTGTATCTACACACGCTCTATATTTGTATGTATATATTTGTCAGCTCCTGAGGCTGGAGCAAAGACAGTGCTGAGCACTTTCAGGCAGGTGAGGGTTAACACTCCTTTGTCGACCTGATGTGTGAGGGATGATTGTTTCCCTTATCTACTGAATAAACCAACCAGCAGGGTGTTAATAAAAGAAATAGCTATTACTGAAGCTTTTTTTCTCTGCCAGAAGAAAACAAGTCCATGATTTTAGTTTTATCAGACCCCAACATTGCCTTGAGGGAGTGGGGTGGGTTTAAAGTAGCTATTAAAATTATTGCTGCGAAATGAAATTTTATTTAAAAAGCAGCAGCCCCTTGACTTTATAAAAGCATTTTGTTAAAATAATGCTGTTTCAGGTTGTTATTTGAGCTCTGGGCACCGCTTTATTGAAGATATCTACTTAAAATATTACAGATATGAAATGGAAAACTGCCTCACCTTTTATTATTGGATATTTGAACAACAAATAGAGGCCACTAGAAAGTAAAAGATTTTCTTGCCGCATTGCTAAATGTGTATTATTTCTGTAGCACAGAGGGCTCTTGCACAGCGGTACGATGTTATTTTTCTACCTTTGGAATTTTGTTTTTGTTACTATTCCTTCTGGTGATTAGAATTAGGCAGAGAAAAGTGGGTGTGTGTTTTTTGTTAGAGTTTTCCTGTTTGTTAGTTTTGAAAGGGGCCTAAATATGTGAATTGCTGGTACTTTCTCCCTGAAACTGCCTTACCAAGGGAATCTTTGCCTGGAAATGAACACTTGTTGTTGCTGGCAGCCTTCCAGGGTGAAGTCTGTGGTAGTCCTTGACCCTGCCAGGGTTCAAGTAGCAGCATCAGCCAAAGAGGTGTCAGAAAGGCCATCTCCAGTATGATTTCCATTGTACAAAAACAAATTATACACAGTGGATATAAGCATTTTATTTGCTGACATCTATTCATCTGAATAAAAAGAAATCATGTTAGAAGGAGAGATTAGGAGAGTTGTTTGAAAGTAGAAAGTGTAGGTTGAGAACAAGCATCAAATGGTGTTTAAGTAATTTCCATAGACAAAACAAATAGTAATCTTGTATTAAATACCATTAATGACTTCAAAATGGAAAGTTTCAAACATTAGCACCATATGTGTATGTGTAGATGGATCCTATGGCATCAACCAGAAGACTTCCAATGTTAATACTTTTATTACATTGATTTTATAGAATTATGTTCCTTTAAGGGCTTAGGGAAGCAGCCAATATTTGGCATGACTTGTGTTTTATTATCATTCAATCAAGCTTTTAGTATAAAGCTCAGTGAATATGGCCAGCATATTTGGCTTCTATGATAGATTAGTATCCTTCAGTTTTTCCGTATGACTTTGTCTGTTGCAGCTTTTTTAACAAATGGGCTTAATTAGTGCTAATAAAAGTGAGACAAGCAAGAATGCTTAATTCTTCGCTAGAAATATTTGTTTTGTTTAAGTGGAAATGTGAATCTGTGTGAAAGGTAATTGTACGTATTTTCTCATTTCGAAGTGCCTGTTTTCAAACAGCTTGGCTTTTTGGGAACATCCTGCTTTATGCCTATTCAAGCCATCTTTTACAGCCTCTGCTGGCCTGCAGCTGTAAAAAAATAAAAGGACAAAAAGTAGTGAGTTTGTCCCATAAAATTCAGAATAGCTGAGGTTTGACCCTCGTGCTTTACTAAAAGGGTGTCCTCTATTTCCTTGCCTTATTTGTGTTGTGATTTTGAGTGTACTTAATGGCAGTAAATCCACAGTGTTTCTGTAGAACTTCTCTGGTAGATGCCAACTTCACCATTTTCAGGTAAGTGCTTGGAAGGAGAGCTTTGTTTTTGTTTTTTCATTTTATCAGTTCCAAAGTTAATACAGTGTAACATAAAAATGTTGCTGTGGTCAGCTACTGTTACTGGTGTTAGAGTGTTATTTCTCCGTCAAGGAGCATTTCCATGTATACTGTACATATGTGTAAGAGGTAGGGGTAGACAATCAAGATACTTTAAATTGTATGTTCTTATAGTTTTTCAAACACTTAAATAATTCCTACAGCCATGTTTTACTTCTCTGTAAGCTGTTTGGAATTTGCTGGAAATGGCAGGCTCCAAGCAGGGTCACCAGGTTAGAGGCTTGTTCACAGCTCATTCAGCAGTTACTGGGTTGGTTCTTGCCTTGATCAAGGTGCCAGATTTGGGGGCCCAAATTAGGTATTTAACTACAGGGTGTGAGTAGGAAGCCTTTTTGTGGCATGCCAGATGTCATGGTATTGGCTGTGTGATGGAATATAGTCAACCTATGGTGCTTGGAAGGATTTGTCTTGTGGTTGATAGTGGCTCTCAGAAAGAGAATATGCATTAATAAGACTTTTTAGTCTTTCTAAAAGGATAGCTTTAATGAATACTGGCTATTGTATTTACCCATTTATGCCTCACTGTAAATCAATTTAGAATTATTCAGATACATTAAAGCAAACCTGGACCTCTCTAGTTTGACTATGACAGAAATGGAGACTGGTGAGTCAGTAAGGGAACTCAGCTCATTTTCTTCATGTAATGTGTTTTAGCAGAACCACATTGCATCATCCTGATTTGTGATGGGCGGTTTCTAAGTCTGAAGTAGACCATGAGGAGTATAAAATCCTTCGTGGCTACAATTTTGTTCTGCACTGATATTCAGTAAAGCTTCATATTCATTGCAGTTCCTCCCTGAAAAGGATGCGAGTTGTGTTGCTGGTTTAGCACCATTTTCCAGCTGAAGTTTTAGGCAGAAGGGTGATAATGTCTGTGCACGCAATGAAATTGATGCTGTGCTGCAGAACTTGTTTTGGCAACATCAAATAAGGGTGACTTTCTATCTGCTTTAATTCTCCTAAGTTAAAGGAGAGAAGACAGAAAAAGTTAAACATGAAGGTAGTATTTATTTTGTACTTATAAACCAGTAGATAAGCTTTTGCAGATTGATACTTGGAAAAGAAATTGCTTTAGTGGAAGAGTTCTATATTGAGTAAATAATAATAAAAAATAATTTGTTTGCCAAGAAAATAAATTATATGACAGAAACTAAATCAGTTCCTTGTATTTCTCTTCTCTCTGATGGATGTCTGACAGGACCTATATTCTGTCTTGCCCATGACTAAAGCACAAAATGAAATATTTTCTTGTCTTTCATGGCAAATATGTATTCTTGGTTGCTTGTTATTTTATTACCTTATCTGAGCTGTGCTGGCTTTGCTACCTTTTCCCTGCAGCCCCCATCTTTGCACAGCTCAGCTGAGCGGTTTTGGCTGAGCCAGGAAGGAAAAGGAAGCAGAGACTCTAAACCTTTATCCCATATAACTACGATGGGGAGTGTCCTTGCTATCCCACTTAGGTCGCTGTGTTGCATGGAAAGGATGGGTACAGATCCTAAAACAACATTGCCACACTTCAGTCACATTCAAAATGGGCTCTCCTCAGAGATAGCAAGTATCCAAGGTCTAAATTCATATCAACGTGGTAGTCTCTATTATGTCTTAGATTTACCTAGGAATATGAAAGAGTTGCATAAAATAAAAACATTGAAAAAATAAATAATTGGTTCATCTGTTCTTGTCTGCACTGTGGGGCTAGCTGGTAACACTGTAATTATCTCATGCATAAAAATCCTGCTTTCAGATCATTACACTTCTTCAGCCCTGGTATAATGCACAAGACTATCACGATTAAATTATGGGACTAGATTAAATGTGAAATGCAAACTTGTAAAGGAATTGGCTGGCTCTATACAGGGGCATTATTTTATTAATCTGAAAGCATAATAAACCTTTAACTTCTACAGTACAAATACATCTGCATAATTGCTTACTGCTGTTGGGTATTTTTCTTCAACAAAGCCAATAATTCTAGAATGCCTAAATTGAGCTTTTTCATGGATAAAAGGAAGGTTGGACTAAGGTTTGGCATGGTCTTAGTCCTGTTTTGAAGTCAGGGTCTAAAATGTACTGTTTCTCATAGGAATAACAGGCAAATTTTAAATATATTTCAAGGACTGTATTATTCATATATTCTTTGTTTAGTTCCTTCCCTTATTTTATTTCTTTATTTTATTATTTATTTATTTCTTATTTCTTATTATTAGATTTTTATTGGGTTCTGTACTGTTTTTTTCTCTTAGAACTGCCATTTTTTATTAAACCTAGGTATCTTTCCATTAGGCACACAGATGTGCTAAGGTTTAATGATACCAATATGTATGATTTCTCTTTAACTTGGTTGCTCTTATTAATGTGAGTATTTAGGAACTAATTACAAGTGTAATAGGTAACAGGTTTTTTGTCGTGGAGTTTCCTACCAGGAAGGAATAAGGGATGGAGTAATGGGGGTAAAACCAACAGCTTTATCTTGGACTCCGTGATTTTTTTGCTTCACTTAGGCTTGCCTGTTGTACTTTCAAGTTATTTAATAGAGATAATTATTGTAGTGCTCTTGAATGACAGGAGCCATAATATATAATTTAGTACTTAACTTGGAAGCAGCTTTTGTGTTGCAAAAGTGCCATAAGGGAAAGCAAATCCGCTGTAGGAATAAGGAACGCGGAGGCTGATGTTACAAGAGATTACATGGCTGTTCCCATTCTCAGCAAAAAACAGAAAATTCTATTCAAATGTCTGAATTTTCAAATTAAGGAGAACTGTGTCTTCTCTTCTAAAACTAAATGCACCACAGTGTTGACTTTAACATTGGAAAGGGAAAAGCAACCGGCAGTAGACAAAAATGTATGTCATGAATCCACTGGGTTAAGAATAGCCTGAGTGAATTTTTTCTTTTTCTTGGAACAATGTGAAATAAACAGGGAGCTGCTTAATAAAAATCCGTCATAGCACACTGCAGAGAAGAGCCATTATTAATCTGTATAATGAAACAAGTCAGGTTCTGTTGAACAAGTTTGTATTCCTGCTGAAATTGAAGATTGATCTACAACTGTTTCTAGTTATTGCTCACATCAGAGAATGGTAAAATGCCAGTAAAAGTTGAGTGATCTGCAATGAAAAAGACTCATTACAACATGGTACCTTCTTCATTTCCCTAGTTCTGCAGGGCTGTTTGTGCCATTATTTCCCTGGATGTATTTCCTGTTTTGTTTTCTTGCCAGTCACAGATATCTGAAGTTGTTGTTTGTTGATGAGTCAGACAACCTTATTGAGCCGAGGTTGTAGTAAGGAGACACAGTTACAGAGGTGTCTTTTACTTGGTTGAAGTGCTTCAGAAGATTTATTTTTTATCTAATAGAAGAATGTATTTCTTGCTCCAGAGGATGTGTCCTCCTTTAGAAGAAGGGATATGGTCATTTACAATCAGGAGGGGTCTCCAGGCAGGGGATGAAGGCTGGATGTTTTGAGGCTCTCATGAAAAACTCATATCTGAGAGTAAAATTCTTCTGATTTGAAGTCTGTCTTAATTGCAGCTCAGTGATCCCATTTGTGAGTAATACAGTAATTTCCTGAAATAAATATGATATTGCTCTTCAGGTGCTCTCTATGTTGCTGTGCCAGTGAAAGAAGCTGACAGTCCCTACATGCCACAGATGGGGTAAAGGCATTCCTGCGTGATCTTCCAGTCCCTTTTGATCTTGTAGGAAGAACGTGGCATGTTTAAACTGTACTGCTGCTCTGGTGGCCCTTGGCTTTCAGGATCTGCTTCAGCAGCTTGGAGTGGTTCAATGCTGCCCACCTCAGCCTAAACCAAAGATGTGTGCCTACGTATTGGCAATGCTAATTGTAAGAAATTTCTTGCTGTGGTAAAATACTGAGACTGGGTGTAGCACTCTTTGAATGCCGTCTGTGCAAGAACAATTGAAAATAAATTGTTCTTTCTATCATCAAAGAATATTGCACAAAAATGGTCACATTTCACAATATTTTCTTAAGTGACCGGCTCCTGTGCAAGATTTTGAATCAATGCTAACAACTGAGTTCTAGAAGACACGATGAAATCCTACTAGGATCCTGGGGGGAGGGGGTTACAAGAAAGCATTTCTTAGTTAGAAGTATAAAGTGTGTAGTAAAATTAGCTTGTCCTGCAGCAATCTCCACTACAATTAGGTGTCATTAATAATGCAGTGTTGAAAAAGTTTGCATAAGAAATGCAGAGCATTAATATTTTATTGTCACTAATACGCTTTGATTTCTGTTCACGTTTTCTGACTCGAGCAAGGGAAAAGTGGTTTTTAACAGTGTTTTTTCCATATAAGTAGAGAAGTATTAGTCACTTTCTCAGGAAAACCCCCAGGGGAACTAGCACGTGGGTAAGGCTTATTTTCAGGCTTCTTTCTCATTCAGGTTTGTTCTGATTAACCTTATGTGAGCCTTTTCCTTGAAATTCAGCATGTGAAATCTTGTCCTGCCAAAGCCCGAGGCACAAATTCCCTGGTTAACCTATTAATAATCAAAGATTTGACAAATGCCAACGTGCTGAACGAGATCTGAACACAAAAGCTCATTCCTTATAACCAGTTTCTGACAGCTAACCACTGCAGTCCTTTGCAGTAGCTGGAGGCCACCCAGCCCCAGAGAATGTTCACCTGTGTAACTTTATCAAAAGTAGTCACGTGGACTTGGGTGATGACTCTCAGTGGCTGATAGAGTTTGATAGGGAAGAGGAATCTGTCAAATAAAAATCAAAGCAGAAGGGAGTATTTTTGTATTTGAGTGTAGCTAAGGCAGGAAGATTTGTGTGCTCTGCTGCTGGATGTGCATAAGCTGGAGCCTGTCTATGTAAAGCATCATCAGAAACCAGAATCTTTTGTAGATTGTAGAATGTAGAAACTGAGTAATAGGTGTGATCCCCACAAAACCCTGACTTAAAACACCGACACGAGACTTGTTTGAGGTCAGTAGGTGTGAGCTGGTGGCAGAAATAGTTTGATAGTATTGTTGTTTTATGATGAATTTATTCTTCATGGCTACTTCAAGTGTTTCTTTTTGCTGTGAATCTTGCATTAAGGTGACTTTGAAATAATTAATCTCTGTAATTACCTGTTCTGATCACCAATGAAGGCATTAGTCTTATGTCCTGTAGTAATTTCAATGAAGTTAGGATTTCATAGCTATTTAACTGTTAAAGGAATTAGTAAGGTATTGTTTATGGAATTCTACTGCACCCATAAAAAAGGGTATATCTTTGAAAGATAAAAATTCTATTGCTTTGAGTTGCCATTGAAATGAGAATCCCTTTTCACTGCAGTGGTAACTACAATTTGTAGTCATTAAGTCTCAAAAGAATCTTTTATTACCTCATCTCTTTATTTTTTTAAGCTGACATTCTGTAGAAATCAGTAACATTCTGAGGTTTTGTGGCAGCGTAAAGCTATTCTAGCAAGTATTTGATAAGGGTAATGTAGTAATAATTTGTCAAATTTTTGCCTTAACAGTATTATCAGGTCAGCCTTTTACTGATGGAGTTTCCTTGATTCAAAAAAATCTTAATATTTTTACATTGCTAAAAATGTTTTTTTAGTACAAATATGCCACATCCACTGTCTTAAAATGGCATTGCAGAGGGTAATTACTCTAAATATTTATTTACTCAAAAATACTCTAAATTACCTAATTCATTAATTCCTCCCTTATTAATGGTCTTGTCAGCATTTAAGACCAGCATGGCTAATCAGATGTCAACACAATGCAATTACTACCAAGTGAAAAGTAATTTTCATCCTTATGTTTTTGATGACCCTGATACAAGGCCAATTCTCCTATAATTGCAGCGTTCCTCAACTACTCACCATAAAGTTACGGTTTGGGCTTTCCATCACTATGACTACTTTTGCAAAAGGGATTTGTGGTACTGAATTCTTTTTTCTCTTTGGCTCAATTTTATGGGTAAACCAGCTCCCTATAGGAGACTTGTTGTTTTTATTGGTAATTACTGAATAGTTTTCTGAAATACTAGTTTTGATTAATCTGTTCCTGATGTTTTTTTTTTTGTAGAGTCCTGTCTTACTGCCTTAATGGCAATTCTATGTTTTTATTCTCAGCTTTATTTTCAAGTTCTAAAAATATTTCTTTCTGTTAAGAAAATCCCAAAGTTTGGCATCTTTTTGAGCTTTTATCCTCTTCTCTTTGTGAAACTGTCTTTAGTTATTTTATAATTTTGAGGACTGAAGGAAATGTGGAAAACTTTAACTGAATGAGATGTTTTTCAGCACACATAACAAGTCTTTGAACAAAAAGAGAATATTGTGGCTTTCAGTTCATAAATTAGAGCTGGTACAGGTTATTTGCCAAGGTTTTGAAAATTAAGTGAATGAACTCTGAGATGATAAAAAGAGATGTGGAGCAATTTGGGCGCCGGTTTGCGAGCACTGTTGTTGTGTGCCAGGAATTGAGGCCAGAAAGTGGGAGGAGATGAGTCTGTGGAGGCCTCAGCATCCAGGTCCTGATAAAACATGGCAAGGTAATTGTTTAAGGTAATCAGTTCTGATTTCTACACTTTGAAAAAGACTTTCTGATTTACAGTCACCTGCTGCTTGTCATACTCATATGTATCAGCCTTCTGTGCACCTCAAATCCCAGGGTTTGCTGAGTCTTTGAGCAACAATAGCTACTACTGTTTGGTTTTTACACGTAGTGAATAATCTCTCCAAAGCATTCTGTTAAATCGATAGTTTTCTAGCTGCTATGACCAGTAAGCTGTAAATTTACCATGTCTAGTAAATTTAAGTTGTGAGATCTGACCGGTGATCAGTTTCTGTCAGTCTGTGCTGAATTATTTTAAATTCCTGGCTAATAACAACAAAATTTGGAGCTGAAAATTCTGGAAGTTGTAATATGGGAGAGTACAAGGCAGAACTTTTTCATCTGAGGGAAAGCAGACACTGTCAGAAAACTTAAAGCCTCAGTCCTTGGAGATCAGAGCTGGGTTGGAGAGGAGCTTTCTCAGCTAGGTAGTATTTCTTTGAGAGCTGGCATTGGACTAAGTGCCTTTTAGAGGTCCTTTCACAGCTGATTTATTCTGTGAGCCTTTGATGAATAAACCTGTGTGCTAAATTTCTCATGCTTACTGACATGAGAGTCACTGGTGTTGAATGAAAGGAAATAGACTTGGATATTTATGCATTCAGTCTGGTAAGATCTCTCTGCATATGGCCTCAGAGCGAGTCATACGGTAAATCTGGCATTAGCACTCAAGAAATGAAGTCAAAAGTTGTTTCAGCACAAACCCTCAGTGGAGCAGGCTCCAAGATGTTGCAGTGGTTTTTATGCACTAGGCTTCTTTGTCCAGAGTCTTTGTCAGGGCAGCATCTGTCCAACCCCTCCTTATTTTATTCTGGACCATTTGTCCTCCCACAGCTGTCATGATAGTGGCATAAGGTTGGCATAAACACTGTCATCTGTCCTGGCAGGCTTCTGGATAATTTAATCCTCTTCTCACATCTTATCTTGATTGTTTTTATACTGCTGTGTCATCCAATACTACACAGATTATGCAACCACCCTGATTTTATGTAGCTGCCTTCCTTAAATGGCTTTATGGGAACTCCTCATCTTGCTGCTGTGAAGTCCAAAGACTGTAACAAGAAGAGTCTATGAAAAAGGACCAGAGTCAATAACATGTCATGATTAATCCTGGAGTATTGTCCATAAAAGTAAAGTATTTGGGCAAAGATTCCCTCTTTTTAGTTAGAAATAAACTTCTGTCTTTGACTTACATGGACTAGTAAGCACTGTCTGCTTTCTCTGAAAGAAGAAATCTCTATTTTCAGGGGGGGCATTTAGCTGAAACCAGAAGAGAATCTATGAATGCTGAATTCAGTAGATGACTGCTTGGAAGAAAAGGAAAGCAACTTGTAAAAATGTATTTTAGATTTAGGGCAAGTCAGCTTACTGCTCTGAACAGACTCAGCTTCAGTTAAGTGCAGGCAAACAAATGATGGTGCTTCACCATTATTTTAAATGACAGCTGCCTGTAATTTAAAACTTGAGACAATTCCAATAGATGAACGGGATGGGTGTATCTTGGCATTTTTATCTCCTTGACTGAACTATGAATTTTTCCATTGACAGTTCTACTTCTGTAAATCATTAATAAATTATAACTGTCCTTAGTAGTTAACTTGTTAAAATACTGCACAAGAAATTTTCTGAATTATTAAGGAGGGAATTTAGTTTATATTTTAGTTAATGTCTAGCATTTGGGTAAATCTTTTGGTTAGAAGGGGTATTGGCATGTTGTTTTGGTAACAGAGCCCAGAAAATCTACCAATTTGAGATTTTGATATATTTGGAAGTAGGAAAGACTAAGGGTAGGCTTTAGTATGTTATGTGTGATGCTCAGTCTGATAGTCTAATTTAATGATAATCAACTATTTAATCTAAAGGCTGAACGTGCATCAAAACACTTAAGGATTCACAGTAAATTCTCAGGAGCAGATTCATTAATTCTTTGAAACATTACTTGAGTGATAGGAATAATCTCAGGATAATCAAGTTTTTGCTAGAGTGAAGTCAGAGTAGGCTACAGGTCCTTGCTGAGAACTCTGCTGTTCTGTCAGTGTCAAAGAGAATGAAAGGATGGACACATTTCCAAGTGGCTGCTCTTGGCTCGGGAACAAACTTACTTGAAGGGCCACAGGGGCAAAATCCCAGTGTTTTGGTTCTAAATAAATACTTATCTATGCCTTTTCCTCTGATAGATTTATTACTGAGGGACATCTTGAAAGATGAAGATTGGTGCTTTGGTAGTACATCCAGAGACCTCTCCTCCTTGCAATTTGCTCTCTTTTGCCCTGTGCTGCAGCTTTCTATTCCTCTGTTCCGTGCAGGTTTGAAATTGTTGGTATTCAGATGTTGCCTCCACACATGGCATTCAAACCGAAGCTTATGAGTGTCAAACTGCTAAATACTGTTCAGAGAAGCTGTCTGACAGTGCTTGCTCACCGGTGGTTTATGAACATTGCTCTTACAGACTCTGTTTAAAAAACCTCAGCCCTTACTGCAGTTTTTGTTTTTCCACTCGTGAGTCAACAGAGTAGAATGTCACTTGTTGATAATGGTATAGATCAGTTGTCAAACTCCAAGGCTGAATTAGCAGAAATATTAAAATTCTCTAGATTTGTGGGGTTTTTTTGGTGGCAAGGATTTGAGGTGACAAGCTGCCAGCTCCTGTCATTACCAAGGTCTCAAACATCCACTTCTTTTTTGAGTGCAACGGGATGTTTTAGCTTGTTAACAAAGTCCCTTTTTGACTTGGCAGATGACAGGTGGCTTCTGCAACACAAGTCTTCATAAAAAAAGTTAGGGTTTTTTTCTCTACAGATGTTAATTGAATACAAAAAGCCTAAAACCAGCATTTCTGTGAAATTTTCAGGGACATTGATCTGAGGGTAGTGCTACAGTGAGGAGATGAAAATGATCTTTGAACTTCCACTTACAGGAACTGTGAAGTAGTACACAACATGAGACTCAAAAATTAAATGAGTTCATGGGAGATTTACATCCCTGTTGCACATACTAAATTTGTGTTTTGTGCATTTGGGAAGCATGGCCTTCTTGCCTTTCTTCTCCCTCAGCAGTGAGCATAATCGTCCTTCTTATAGATACTCCAACACCCAACCAAAGTAAATATTTAAAAAACATTTGAAAAGAGCAGGCAATTAGTTCCCCTTCTGGTGGCTCTAAGTGCATAAAGCTGCCTAATGCTTTGCTTACTCCTTCTCCTCACTTTCAGATTCGAATTTTTTGCCTCCTTTGGCTGTGAGCCGCAGATCACTAATGGTCACAGAGAATAGATGCGAAGCAAACAGAGACTGTACAAGGCTGAAATCTTTGACCACAGGAGTCCCCATCTTGCTGAACAGGAACTGGCAGCTGGCTCTCTCTCCCAGGACTACAAGTCCCAGCTGGGGAAGGCACAGAGGGAGATGAAGCCAGGTGTTCATGGTCTCTAGCAAAGTGCTCTAAGAACTTTGGGAAATGGGAATAAATCTCTTGTGTGCTGAAGAGAAAACGAGTCAGTGTTTGGGTACAAGAAAACAAGTATGGCTTAGTCCAGGTGGCAGTGATCTTCTGAATCACTGGGATTGCAGATTTCCCTGGAGGTACAGGCATCCGGTTGTTCCTCACTCTTCAGCTTTCCCTCTTGCGGGACTGAGGTATGTCCTTGAGTGCACATCACAAATCCTTGTCTTTGGCACCTCATTTTCTGTGTGTGGAAGAGGAGGATTTGTATACTGACCATGTCATGAGCTAAGCTGCTTTAGCCGAGCATCAAGTCGTAACATGTCAATATCTGAGTGCTCACATGAGCACAAACATGAGTAAAATGACAAGAGCTGCCTAAGAATGAGAGAGACTTGGTAGTGTGCAACAAATCATTTCTATGCTGATCATTAAAAGTCGTCCTCTAATCCCATTTTGGGAATCATTCACTTAGCATTATTCTCTTCTGTTGTACACAAACCTGCCTCCTCTCCAAGGCTATATTTTCTCCTATGACCTGGTGTGCAGTTGCTGTCTAGGCACTGGTGACCTACTTTTGGGAGAGGCATCAGGGAGGAAGGGAAAGAAATGAGGTCAGCTGTGTTTTCATAGTCCATCTCAGTGCCCAAATGCAGTGCAGTCTGTCTGAGTTGCTGTTGGTAGCTGTGCAAAGCAGCAGCAAGGTTAGCAAGCTTATGCGACTGTGGTGCGATGCCTCTGCGCCTTGAGATGTGTCGACTTCTCCAGTGTGATAACAAGTCAGGAGCTGAAAAATTTGGAAATATTTGCCCAGTGTGGTCCAGCTGCCAGGCATCACACTGTCTTAATGAGCTTGTTGTCCTTCTCAGTTTCTTTGGGATGATGAGTCAGGCAAACCAGGAATCATATTCCTTAGGATGCTTAGGTGTTCATCTATGCTCAGGTGTAGTTTATATTACAGCAGCAAGAATACTTTTCTGCTTTGCAGCTTCAAAGGTTTGCATCAACAGTGAAAGTGCAACATAATGGGGTTGAGGTTTGCTGCTCATTACACAAGTTCAGAGTTGTGATTTAACAAATGCTTGGCTTTTACCAGGTGCTTGGAAAAGTGATAGGCAAGAGGCTTCAGCATTTTGTGCTTCAGGAAAGATTTGATTCTTAATCTTAACATGAGAAATTCTCCTTTAAATCAAGTCCACTTGTATTTTTCTTTTCCTCGGTCTTAACCATGGTTTTGTACCTTGTGTCCAGTTCATAGCATTGTCAGAGGTCAAGGTCTCCTTTTAGTGTGTGTCCATATAATACAGAGAAAAGCTGACATCTTGTTAATAGCTTTTAGCTGCTGTTACAGGGACACCCCTGATAAATACCATCAAGGTCAGCACAGTGTCTGTTTGAATGTATTCTGTAAAGCAGTTGTTATTATATAGAAGCTAATTAGTACTAATTAGTTTCTCTGTTGACAGAGTTGTAAAGAAGCCAAGTAATTTTTTTTCCTTTTTTAGTGGTGTCCTTCGCTGTGATAAAGCCATGTTGGTGCATTTGCACTTCTGAATTTTATTCTCCAGGACTTTCACCAATGCACAAAGTCCTAAAAGCTTTTCTAGAAGTAACTATCAAACAGAAAAATGAATAATTTACCATATTAGACAATTATCCTGCCAAGAGCTCTGTGTGACCAGACACCATGCTTGGCATGAGGAGTATATCCACTTCATAAGAAATCCTTTTGGGTGTTCCCTTCAACACCAGCAAAATAAGAATGATTGAATACAACTGTACTCCATATTAAAACTTATTTTGGATCATGATCATATGAAAATAGGAAAAAAGATATCTGGAAACTTTAGTTAGTCATAATTCCAATTCACTTATATAAAAGGTGTAGTTTAACTTACATGACACTAAACTACAGCTGTCTGCTTTCTAGTGTTACATTAGCAGCTTGTGTAGTTGTCTGTTACTCGGTAGTGCTTGCATTCCTGAATCCAGAAGATGTTTGGTAACTGAAGGAGCCAAATGCGGCTTAAATTGCTGGTATTGTTTTGCTTGACTGTAAAATTGCAGGATAAGAAATATTGGGCAAATGGAGCCTGGTGCTGTTTAGTGTTTGTCTTTGCTTGCATAAACCATCCTCCTTTTCAGAGAGTAGACTGATGAACTTTGCAGTATGTGTGCAGTTTTAAAATATTTGTTTTTGGTGACAAATAATTTTCTCTAGAACTTGTCTCCTGAATGTACCCATTTGCATTTTTATAAAAATTTATGGATGTGTTTTTTCTTTGTGCAACATGGAAGTCTACATCTTCCACTATAATAAAGTGCTGTACTTGAGGTGATTGGGAAAGGTTAAGAAAAATCATCAAGGGTGTTAGTTTGAAGTTACTTGGAGGTTGTCAAGAAATCAGTTTGGTCACTAGAGCAATCATGCTCACTCTCAAGAAAATACCATTTTATAAATATTCTACTTGCTTATGTTCCTTCCAGTGTTGAAACAAGTCATTTTTATGCTCAGCCAAACTGTGGGTCTTAACACAGATTTCCTCTTAACGTGGATTTGCTTCACGTTGTCTGGAAGATGCGGTGAGTTCTTGAAGCCAGTCTGAAAGGCAAAAGACTGGGTTTAAACAACACTGATTTGTCAGGGACTGGTGGAAATGAGTTTGTGAAGGCTGTATCAAGTGTAAGAATGCCAGACAGATTTCAATTTCTTTGCAATTTAAATCTAGTTCAGATGGACTATCTCTTGGTTTGGTGTGTTGGGCGCATCTTGCCTCTTTCTAATCTCAGTTTAAATGGCAGATAAAATTTCTGCTGTTGGTGACTACAGTCAGTGTGGTTTTGGTTATTTATGCAGCTTCAATTACAGAGCTTGTGTATAGTTTTAGATTTTAGGGGATGACATCCGTGTGTACAATTGCAGTCACACTGATGATGCAGTTACTAAATATTTGCTGTAGTCCCTGTGACTTGAAGCCATTTCTGTAAGAAAACAGTGAGTACTTGTTCTTTGTAGTTTACAGTTGTGGAGCAAAATTGATTTAATTGCTTTCCCCACTAATTTGTTTCCTTTGTGTTTTCTAGCTTCTCCCAGTTTAAGCTTGTTTAGTTTTTGAAATGAAAATTTTTAGGGTTTTTTTCATGCTTTTTCTTGCTTAAATGCAAAAGGAACAGCCCTAGATGTGTAGAAACTGGATATATAAGGAAGGTTGTACTGTTTAAGTATCAAAGTTTCTGGTTGGAACTAAATGGTTTTTTTTTTATTTGTTGCCTTGATAGTTGGTTTTGCCACCTGAGAAGAAACTGGGAGATAATTTTGTTTGCTTTTTCATGCAACTACTGAATATTATGTATCCTGAACTATTTCCAATATTTTTGCAGGTTATTAGTTTCAGAAACAGTGGATATGGTAGCTGAGCAGCATTGTTAAATAATACCATGGTAGTTTCTTTTATGATGAATGAAATAAAGGGACATTTCCATTTATTCCCATTTTGTTGACCTGCTACGTGGAAGAAAAGCACAGAGAGAGGGCTTTTAACTTGTCACCCTGGTTATATTTAGTAATGTAACAACATAAACCTTTTTTATTTGATGGCTGATGTCTGCTGCCATCGATTCAATAACCACCTCTGGCTGACTGGAAGGAAAGAAATGTTTGTGTCTTTTCCTTTAAGATAGACAGGTATAAGGAAAGGAAGAGTGGGGCTGGATTATTGTTTCTTAGCTACATCTGTGGTGGTGAGCTCTGACTAAATGCTGAATGCCTTGAGTTAGGATGAGGAAGGGATTTGTTCCCTTTCCTTTGTTTTTCTCAGGATTGAAGGACTTCCTGTGCCCTGATGCTGGCTCTTGATACTGCCAGGGCTAAGAGAAGAGAAATGGGGATTGAGTGAGGGAAGTTTTGATTTGGAATAAGTTACCAACAGATCCTGAACCCCCAAAACATAAGGTACATGTTCAGCTGATTTTTTGGTACCATCTTAAATTGCAACAAGGAATCAGTGAATAACGAAGGAAGCTGGCACTGAGCTTCACGTTCCATGGCATGACAGTAATCCTTCAGGGGAAACACAGGAGATTGCAGAAATCGTGTGATGCATCTCTTCACAAGCTCCTGTTTTCTTTGCATGGTGGCTGCTGTGGAAAATGCCAAGTTTTAGACTTCCTTGTTACACTCATGGCTGAGGTTTGTAAGAAGTAATCATGGTTGTGTACATCTCTCTATATGCTGTAAACTTTAGAGCTGTATCTTTTTCAATGCTTACCTGCTAATGATAAGGAAAGAGAAGCTTGTTTTTGCCAAGTAGAATTGTTTTATAGCAGATTAGCCTGCTAAAAATTCAGTAGCATGGCATCATTAGTTTTAAATATTTGAGATGCCATAATTAATCACTAAAGCATCCATGTATATTTACAGTGTCTTTTTAATATCCTACCTTTGTAGCTGTGAGAGTTGTGTCTTCTGACAGGGATAAAAATGGGGAACAATTTTGTTTGCTGTTATTTAGCATGACAGGCCTCTTAGCCTGTCAGTTGACCAGCTCTAGAAGTCCTGGAATGTATTCCATATTTTCTTAGAAGTCTATATTATACAGTATATACTATATATTTATTCTTCTATAATAGAATTGCTTAAAAAACCCCTGAAGGCAAGAAGAATAGGAGAAATTGATTTTGTATTGTCCAGTTATTTGAGTAGGTAAGTTAATGTATTGTGGTGTAGCCCCTGTTTAATAAACCACCTTTTATTACTGTGGTAAATGTCATTTTACACGAGTTTTAACTTCTTCCTTCTACTGAGCAAGTCCCAGTGTTGAGTGGTAGAGCTCTTTCCTTCAGAGCCAGCTGGTGCCTCAGGACCAGAGCACATTACCCACGCACTGTGAATGCTTGACCAGGAGAAGTTATCCTACTTGCTGGGCCTCCTGAGCCTTGAAATCCTTACATTTGTAGATTTCTGTGCTTGTCAGTCTCCTCGGAGGTGGAGAATTATGTGGGGAGTGTAAGTTTCTTTGGAGATAAGAAAAGCTGAGAATGTAGTGGCTTCTCCCCTACAGAGAATAGCTGTTTTCCTGTAGCTGAAGTTATGAGGTCTCGCTCCTTAATAAGGATTTTGAAGTGCAAAAAAAGAGTGAATATTCTAGCAGAGGTGACTTTTGAACTGTCGACTGCCATTGTCTCTGCATCTGATAAGCTAAAGAGTTTAAAGATGAATTTCCCCCTCCTTTATAGAATGGAGATCTGAGTCTTCTCATTGGTGTCCTACCATTTTACATTGCAGATGCATTTTGGTTCTGACTGTTTGCTGAATTTTTAGCTATGCCTTATATTGTGTGAAAAATGAAGTTGTTGTGTGTTTTCTTTGCATAAGGAAATGCTTTGGATGATATCTTTTCAGTGTGTTTAAGAGAAGAAGCAAAGTGCATTAAAATGAACTTCATACCTTCATCTTACTGCATCATTCAGAATTTTTCTTTTGGCCAACCTTTGTTTCTTTCAAGGAAATTTTTTACTGCTATGGTTAAAGTGTGAGAAATGCAGTGTAGAAACATCCCAGAAGGTTTTCAATTGACTTTCATTGAAAAAAAGTAAATTGTGAAAGCCGATACAATGCACATTTCAATTGATTCTAGAAGTAATGTACTTCATCTTGAGAAAAATAATTTATTTTCGTATGAAGCCTGTATTGTAGCCGTGAGGTGCAGTGTGTTAGCAGCAAACTTGGTGGCTCCCCTTAGCAAGACCCATAGAATTGCGTCAGGTGACCTATTGAGATAAACTCAACCTACACTCTAGTTGTTGATTATTTCTAAGTGGAGAAAATGTAGGGTTTCTTTGTCTCTAAAAGACTGGAAAAGAGCTTCTGTCATTGCCAGCACTACCAAGGAACATGTCATTGTTCAATTTGTGTCTTTTTCAGCTTTGAACAGGGCTCTTTGAAAGTGACTGACACCTGCAAATGAAGTCCTTGGCTCCCGAGCTTGTAACATCACTGGTAATTTAATTACATGGACAGGTAAGAGCTTGCTTGGAGAAATATTAAGATGGACGGGAATGTGATTTTTGTCACATCACATTATTTCTGTCTATAATTCATCTCAAGTTATTATCACAAGCCCTTGTCTTGACATGGACTACTTAGAGTAATTGCCAGAATTTGCCTGCTTCATAGCTTTATTTTAAGGCAGTTTGGATTACTGAGATTTTGGGTGGTTTTCAAGATGGTGAGCTATTTTGCAGAAGTGTCTTTCAGGAAGTATGTGCCAAAATAATTAGTCCATTATTTCTGCTTCCAATCCAATGTTGTCAAGGTCTTGCAGATGTGAGGAACTAAACTTGAACTTAATAAGCTCGTGTACCGTTTCTAGGACGGGATAAAGTGAATGAAATGGCTTGAGACAAGCTCATAGCTTCAACACAGGTGAAATCCTGTCTGTCAGACATGAAATATCAGGTTAGCCTTTGGAGGGACCCATTCCTGGTTTATCCCGAAGGGCTGCGGCCCATGAGGAAGACCCATGCTGAAGTAAAGGGGAAATACGAGGAAGGAACAAGAGGAAAGACACTTCTTTGATTAAACACATCCCCCCATTCCTCATGCCCTGTGTGCCACTTGGTTGTGGCAGGAGGAGAAAAAGGAATAGGGAATGAAGGATTGGTGTTTGCTCTGGAAAGAAGGGATGGTAGCTGGGTAGAAAGAAGCAGCTGGTAGCTGCTTTATTTTTAACTGGTGTTACATTAAAGTAATTTATCCTTAGATCTATTTTGCCTGTGATAATAAGTGGAAAATAATCACCCTGTCTTTATCTTGACTCAAGGGCTTTTTCATCTTTTCACCCTGTTGTGTTGTGGAGAGAGAGTGGCTGGCTGGGTGTGGGGTCCTCACATCTGGACAAGATCAACTTGCCACAACAATTTGATGATGAGATGAAGGAATATATATATGTTTTTTAGGTGTTAGTCCTTAAATTTGGTGTAAACCTGCTTGGTAGGATTAGTGTCCCAGTCATAACTTCTTTCATTGTCTCTCCTAAAGGAGTTGCTTTGAAGGGTGAGAAAAATCCCACCTTGCCCAAGCAGACAAGTGTAATTGGAAACACAGGTGGTATTTGCTGTTCTCTGCAGCAAGAGAACTTTGTCTCCCCACAGATTTACAGCCCCATGACAATCAGTGTATTTATCTAAAATCATGATTGCCATTTCTTCAGTTACTCTGAAGCAGGAACTGGTTATTGTGGAACACAAGCGGTACGGATGGTGAAGTTTGCATCCAAGCAAATTTTAGATATTTATGGGGCTTAAGCACAGTGAGAGATTTTTTTTTTAAGATGAATGATTTTTATAATCAGCTAATTGTCATTTATTTTTCTGAACAGCAATCAAATGTATTCTGTAGCTGTGTTTATTTTTGGACTGGTCCACTTTTCTCAAATCGCGTACCGCACAGCGTGTGCTGTACAGGAAATTCCACATTAGGAGCTGCAGACACTGAAGAGAAGATGTGGGTTTCTTTTTGTAGTCAAGGCCCCCATAGTGAGATTGCTTTTCTTCGTTTTATACAGATTGAGCATGGTTGTGAAACACAACGGAATGAGGCAGTAAATGGGCGATGAGCTGTTTTGCTGACATGCCAGTACTAAAAAGACGACTCCTCTTCCCTAGTTCAGGATAATACTGGAGGTTTTCTGAGCAATTACTTGATTCAAACATTCATTGCTTATGAATGGCATTTGCTTCAGAAAAGTGCATAGAGATCTAATGAATTGGTAAAAAAATAATTCATGCATACCACATAATGTAAATTATTGTGCAGCACGACCATTCAGTTTTCGACAAAAGAATAGAAGTATAGTTCCTATTTAAAATACAGTTATTTCTATGAAAACAGAAGGTGCTTTTGAGCATTTTCTCTCACTGAAAGCAGATTTTAATAATTAGCTCAGAAATTGAAGCAAATATTTTTCAAATGTTGTGCAAAAGAAAAAAATCACATTAGCAGTACACATTTCATTATAAAAATGCACTATAAGCAGATCATGCTCTTACAATGTAAAATAGGAAGTGGCCTATGTTATGAAGTCCCTCATAGCTCTAGACAGAGTAAAAGGATTAATATTTATGCAAAGTCTTAATCCCGTGAAAAGTTATATCTTGATTGATATCACCTTTGCAATTTAGTTGGAAGAACATCCACAGCAGATATTAATATCTGCTTCGTGGTGGTTTAAATCATAAACTTGAAGGTGTAATTGTTAGCAAAATTTCTTCTGTGTCTCTGCACGAGACTGTGCCACAGCTTAATGTGTATGGTGGCACTTAAGCAACTACTTATTTGTGTATTTCTCTTCACAGCACCAACAAAGCACTTAAGTTATCGCTGAAAGAATATTTGGCATTAAAAAACTAGGACTATGCCAGGAGTGTTGGAACGAGATGGTCTTTAAGGTGCCTCCCGACACAAACGCTTTTGAGGTTCTTTAATTAAAGACTGTAGATATGGAAATGCAGTGAGACCAGTTATAGCAAGAGTTTCTCGATACATTCCTAAAAATGGAGATTCCCAGCTTCTGTTTTTCAGTAAGCCAGGTAAGAATCTTGTGTAGTCTTTTATACTGAAGCAGCCAAAAGTGGTAAATGATGAGTGAGGCTTACTGCCAAGGCTGGGGCATGAAATAGAAGGTTATGACTTGTATGTGAAGATGCAGGCTTTCAAATTTGAAGCCAATATTCCCACAGGCAAACAAATCTAAGACAGTAAAAATCAATTTTTCTTCTATCATTTTTCTTCTCCCCTTTAAATTGAAATACAGCCTTGGCTTTCAACAAGAAAAAGTAACTGATTTGGTCAATACCATAGCACATATTTTAAATTATTTTTTCAGACCCAGCTCTGAGATAGTTTGGAACTGGCATGTACTTACAGAAGGATAGTTTCCTGAGTCCAGTGCACAGTTTGAGTGTGCACGTACCATTAGTGGGTTAGTGCATGCTAATTTTCAGGGAAAAATTCTTCAAGGGCCTGAATTCTGGCCTTGCCTGGATGCCAAGGGCGACGTCTCTGGATTTGTCTCCCAGCATTCCAGGGATGATCCTGCTCCTTTCATGGTGCCCCAGAGTCCTGCAAGCCCCCGTCCTGGGGCCATCGTGATGCCTGCCGGGGCCTTTAGGGTCCCCCCTAAAGTGCAGACAGGGTTTGACTCCAAGCTTCCTTGGAAGGTGGAGGCAGGTGAATATTGGCCACCTTCTTCTTTCCCGCTGCCCTCCGTACTCTTGCAAAGCCTGCTGGGGCACTCGGGCTCTCCATTGCAGGCAGTCTGGAGCTGCCATGCAAAGCCATCTCTCAAGGAGTCCCCAGGTCTCAGGTGCAACCTCAAGAAAATGACACAGCAACGTGTAGAAAACGTGAACTTTATTCACTTGACTACTTCTAAAATCTACAATCCAACGTTACTAGAAGACTATGGGGTAAGAATCTTCAGCCTAAAAAACTTCAATACTTCAACTGTTTAGAATTGAACACTAAGGGAAAGGTCAACTTCTTGGGGGAAACGTGGTGGGGAATCGTACAACAACAGGGGTGTGGCTAACTTCTAAGGTGGGGAACATCGCAGTGCCTGGGCTGGGCACTGGTCACATGTTCCCCGTAAGGTTCTGCAGCCGGAGTGCCGCGCTGGAGGTCAGAGCTGTGGGGAGGTGCGGAGTCTCCTGTCAGTGCCCTCTTTTGCCGCCGTCTTGGTGGTTGGCCTCCTCGGCTGAGAGCTGTAGCGAAGGTGCAGCCGCATCAGGTCACGGTTTTGCCTGAGCAGCTGCATCAACTTCGTGGGACAGCCGAGTCTTGGATGGCGGCGGGGCCCTGCACGGCCCAAAGGGCTCTGGAGATTCCGCTGCAAGGCAAAGCACAGGGATCCCCGTGGAAGAAGCAGAGGGGCAGAGCGGGGCCGGCACCTGTGGGGCTGCCTTTGGCCTCGGAGACAGAGACTCGGGCTCAGTTGGGCTGGGCTGCCCCGGGGAAGAGGCTGCAGCAGGCAGAGCTCGGCCGCCTCTGCTTGGTGCTGTCCATGGGGCTCAGCCCCTGGGCCGCATTCCCCAGCCAGGAGCTCAGGCCCCTTCTGCCGCAGGGCATTGGCCAAAGGGTGCCCGAGAGGCCCTCGAGGTCTGCCCCATCCCACCTGCCTGACCCCTCACCCCCGCCTCACCTCTCCCCAGCGTCTCTGAAACCTTCTCCCAAGGGCCCATCCCATGGCCATTCCTATGAGGAGCACGTCAATGAGGAGGAGTGTCCTGGACGCCCACCAGATGAGCGCAGGGTCCGTCTCCTCCAGGTCGAACTCCTCCGGAACCGGAGGAGAGGCATCCGTGCTCCGCTCGGGTTTGCTGGAAGGGTCGAGGGGATGGGCCAAGAGCAGCAGCACGTAAAGCTGCAGCAGCGCGGAGGAGCCGTGAGCAGCCATGGTGCTCTGCCTGCAGCACAGAGGCTCTGGGCGTCTCTCTGCAAGCAGGTCTGCCTGGGCTCTGGGGCGCAGCAACAGCTGGGGACAGTTGCCAGCCACCGTGCCGTCCCCAGAGGCTGTGATGTCACAGAAGCACAGAACGCCCTGGCTGCAGAGAGCCCTGAGAGAATGTTGAGTCCAAGCTGTGAGCCACGGCGGCAAGCATGGCCAGCAGAGCGGGGCCCGAGCGCTGCGGCCTGGCTTGCCTTGCACCCGTGCCACAATGATGACTCCAGCAGCCCCCTGTCAGGCCATTGCAGTATCTCATGGCCCACGCTGGGCACAAGTTCTTCCCAATGGCCAACGTCAACCTCCCTTGGCACAGCTTCCAAGCCTTGTTGCCATCTGCTCTCTCTTGTCCTTGCCCACCTGGCTGGCGCTGCCGTGTTGCTCGCTGGCCTGTCTGTGGGAGAAGAGGCTGTGCCAATGAGTGCTGCTCAACTTTGAGGCCATTCAAAGGAGGATTTGATTGTGCCTGCTGTGGGAAGAAGGAATATGCGTGCACATGGCCACTTCCCATAGGTTTTACCCCAGAGTTTAATGAACAGCTCTCCTAGTGAAAGTCAAGTCTGTTTTAGTGAGTATTTGAGGGGTTCCAGAACACAGTGCCATCTCAGGGAAATTCTGCTGGTTGAGTTCTACTGAGCTTTTGAGATGAGTTGCAAATCCTGAAAATGTTCTCCTTGCCGAGCTAGTAATTTCACAGTTTAGACTGTGGGGATATTGATTGCTCAGTGTTGAGGACCTCATGTAACTTCCAGCACCAGAAATTTTCAACCTCCAGTGATTGTCCTTGAGACAAAACCATTTGAAATCTTTTTTTCTGTGGACAGGAATTGCTTCGGTGTTACTTCACATCATCCATTAAAAAGTTGATGCCTGGAAAAAGTCCCAAGTGCTGTGTGATTTCCTTGGTGGTGTTCTTTGGAATGGCTTCCCCCCCATTTTCTGAAGCTGGCCACAGAAAGGTCATAGCTGGGTGAGAAGTTCTGAAGGGCCAGCTGGTGTAGATCTTTGCCTCCTGTTTCGAGGTCTGTGGTGAGCTGTGAGTCAAAGAGCTGATTTGACGTGATGGTGAAAACACAGTTGTTTTTCTCTTTTTTTTTACTTTTTTTTACTGCAGACCGGACGTGAGCCCGGGTTCAGAGTCCAAAACGCAGGATTCGGTCTCTGCTTTTAAGCTCTGAGCCTGAATTTTGAGCCCCTCAAACGCGGCACTCGCCGCCCTTTGTGAAGCCCAAAAGTGACGGGGTGAGTCTGGTTCTGAGCTCCCGAAACACAGCCAAGGGTCTCTGTTAGCCACAGCTGCAGGACTGGGGCTCAGCTCCGAGCCCCCAAAGGCAGCGCCGGCTGTCTCTGGGAGCCCCAAGCATCCCTGAAGCCCGGCCGGCAGCTCCGCCCCAGCAGCAGGATCGGGAGGGGAATCGGAGCCATTTCCCCGGCTCCTAAGGCAAAGCCTATGAAGCAGGAGGGCCTGAAAATCAATCAAAACTTGCTTGTGCATCGGTTGCAGCTGGGACTTCTCATTTCTTCTCATTTAAACTTGGTTATGATCATCAGCAGTGGCTTAGGAACGGCTTCTCTCTGCACTGCGCGGCTCCGGGGCTGTCCTTAGGCACAGGGAAACCCGTACTGCTGCTTCCCGGGGAACGTAGGCTTGGCACATCCCAATAAAACACCATCGTCAAAGCCAGGAATGCCACACGAACTTTATTTGATAAAACACGATGAGAGAGAGCCCCCAGCCGCGGACCTGGGAGTAAGCAAATCCCGTAGAACAGTCAGCTCCCGGCTTCACTGACAGCCAGGAGTGGCCCCGGCTGTGCAGCTGCCCCAGGGGCTTCTGCCCAGGAGAAGGAAAAACAAAAAAACAAAAAACAAAAAACAAAAAAAAAAAAAAAAAGAAAAAAAAGAAGAAAAATTTACAAAAAGACAGGAAAGCACTGAGGGTGAGAGAAGGGGGGAAAAAAAACCCACAGCAGAAAATAAATATTTAAAAAAGGGGAAAGAAAGGGGGAAAAAACAGTAAAAAGGAAAAGAGAAAAAAAAGTAAAAAAAAAGAGAAAAACAACTGTGTTTTCACCATCACGTCAAATCAGCTCTTTGACTCACAGCTCACCACAGACCTCAAAACAGGAGGCAAAGATCTACACCAGCTGGCCCTTCAGAACTTCTCACCCAGCTATGACCTTTCTGTGGCCAGCTTCAGAAAATGGGGGGGAAGCCATTCCAAAGAACACCACCAAGGAAATCACACAGCACTTGGGACTTTTTCCAGGCATCAAATTTTTAATGGATGATGTGAAGTAACACCGAAGCAATTCCTGTCCACAGAAAAAAAAGATTTCAAATGGTTTTGCCTCAAGGACAATCACTGGAGGTTGAAAATTTCTGGTGCTGGAAGTTACATGAGGACCTCAACACTGAGCAATCAATATCCCCACAGTCTAAACTGTGAAATTACTAGCTCGGCAAGGAGAACATTTTCAGGATTTGCAACTCATCTCAAAAGCTCAGTAGAACTCAACCAGCAGAATTTCCCTGAGATGGCACTGTGTTCTGGAACCCCTCAAATACTCACTAAAACAGACTTGACTTTCACTAGGAGAGCTGTTCATTAAACTCTGGGGTAAAACCTATGGGAAGTGGCCATGTGCACGCATATTCCTTCTTCCCACAGCAGGCACAATCAAATCCTCCTTTGAATGGCCTCAAAGTTGAGCAGCACTCATTGGCACAGCCTCTTCTCCCACAGACAGGCCAGCGAGCAACACGGCAGCGCCAGCCAGGTGGGCAAGGACAAGAGAGAGCAGATGGCAACAAGGCTTGGAAGCTGTGCCAAGGGAGGTTGACGTTGGCCATTGGGAAGAACTTGTGCCCAGCGTGGGCCATGAGATACTGCAATGGCCTGACAGGGGGCTGCTGGAGTCATCATTGTGGCACGGGTGCAAGGCAAGCCAGGCCGCAGCGCTCGGGCCCCGCTCTGCTGGCCATGCTTGCCGCCGTGGCTCACAGCTTGGACTCAACATTCTCTCAGGGCTCTCTGCAGCCAGGGCGTTCTGTGCTTCTGTGACATCACAGCCTCTGGGGACGGCACGGTGGCTGGCAACTGTCCCCAGCTGTTGCTGCGCCCCAGAGCCCAGGCAGACCTGCTTGCAGAGAGACGCCCAGAGCCTCTGTGCTGCAGGCAGAGCACCATGGCTGCTCACGGCTCCTCCGCGCTGCTGCAGCTTTACGTGCTGCTGCTCTTGGCCCATCCCCTCGACCCTTCCAGCAAACCCGAGCGGAGCACGGATGCCTCTCCTCCGGTTCCGGAGGATTTTGACCTGGAGGAGACGGACCCTGCGCTCATCTGGTGGGCGTCCAGGACACTCCTCCTCATTGACGTGCTCCTCATAGGAATGGCCATGGGATGGGCCCTTGGGAGAAGATTTCAGAGACGCTGGGGAGAGGTGAGGCGGGGGTGGGGGGTCAGGCAGGTGGGATGGGGCAGACCTTGAGGGCCTCTCGGGCACCCTTTGGCCAATGCCCTGCGGCAGAAGGGGCCTGAGCTCCTGGCTGGGGAATGCGGCCCAGGGGCTGAGCCCCATGGACAGCACCAAGCAGAGGCGGCCGAGCTCTGCCTGCTGCAGCCTCTTCCCCGGGGCAGCCCAGCCCAACTGAGCCCGAGTCTCTGTCTCCGAGGCCAAAGGCAGCCCCACAGGTGCCGGCCCCGCTCTGCCCCTCTGCTTCTTCCACGGGGATCCCTGTGCTTTGCCTTGCAGCGGAATCTCCAGAGCCCTTTGGGCCGTGCAGGGCCCCGCCGCCATCCAAGACTCGGCTGTCCCACGAAGTTGATGCAGCTGCTCAGGCAAAACCGTGACCTGATGCGGCTGCACCTTCGCTACAGCTCTCAGCCGAGGAGGCCAACCACCAAGACGGCGGCAAAAGAGGGCACTGACAGGAGACTCCGCACCTCCCCACAGCTCTGACCTCCAGCGCGGCACTCCGGCTGCAGAACCTTACGGGGAACATGTGACCAGTGCCCAGCCCAGGCACTGCGATGTTCCCCACCTTAGAAGTTAGCCACACCCCTGTTGTTGTACGATTCCCCACCACGTTTCCCCCAAGAAGTTGACCTTTCCCTTAGTGTTCAATTCTAAACAGTTGAAGTATTGAAGTTTTTTAGGCTGAAGATTCTTACCCCATAGTCTTCTAGTAACGTTGGATTGTAGATTTTAGAAGTAGTCAAGTGAATAAAGTTCACGTTTTCTACACGTTGCTGTGTCATTTTCTTGAGGTTGCACCTGAGACCTGGGGACTCCTTGAGAGATGGCTTTGCATGGCAGCTCCAGACTGCCTGCAATGGAGAGCCCGAGTGCCCCAGCAGGCTTTGCAAGAGTACGGAGGGCAGCGGGAAAGAAGAAGGTGGCCAATATTCACCTGCCTCCACCTTCCAAGGAAGCTTGGAGTCAAACCCTGTCTGCACTTTAGGGGGGACCCTAAAGGCCCCGGCAGGCATCACGATGGCCCCAGGACGGGGGCTTGCAGGACTCTGGGGCACCATGAAAGGAGCAGGATCATCCCTGGAATGCTGGGAGACAAATCCAGAGACGTCGCCCTTGGCATCCAGGCAAGGCCAGAATTCAGGCCCTTGAAGAATTTTTCCCTGAAAATTAGCATGCACTAACCCACTAATGGTACGTGCACACTCAAACTGTGCACTGGACTCAGGAAACTATCCTTCTGTAAGTACATGCCAGTTCCAAACTTTCACAGAGCTGGGTCTGAAAAAATAATTTAAAATATGTGCTATGGCATTGACCAAATCAGTTACTTTTTCCTGTTGAAAGCCAAGGCTGTATTTCAATTTAAAGGGGAGAAGAAAAATGATAGAAGAAAAATTGATTTTTACTGTCTTAGATTTGTTTGCCTGTGGGAATATTTGCTTCAAATTTGAAAGCCTGCATCTTCACATACAAGTCATAACCTTCTATTTCATGCCCCAACCTTGGCAGTAAGCCTCACTCATCATTTACCACTTTTGGCTGCTTCAGTATAAAAGACTACACAAGATTCTTACCTGGCTTACTGAAAAACAGAAGCTGGGAATCTCCATTTTTAGGAATGTATCGAGAAACTCTTGCTATAACTGGTCTCACTGCATTTCCATATCTACAGTCTTTAATTAAAGAACCTCAAAAGCGTTTGTGTCAGGAGGCACCTTAAAGACCATCTCGTTCCAACACTCCTGGCATAGTCCTAGTTTTTTAATGCCAAATATTCTTTCAGCGATAACTTAAGTGCTTTGTTGGTGCTGTGAAGAGAAATACACAAATAAGTAGTTGCTTAAGTGCCACCATACACATTAAGCTGTGGCACAGTCTCGTGCAGAGACACAGAAGAAATTTTGCTAACAATTACACCTTCAAGTTTATGATTTAAACCACCACGAAGCAGATATTAATATCTGCTGTGGATGTTCTTCCAACTGAATTGCAAAGGTGATATCAATCAAGATATAACTTTTCATGGGATTAAGACTTTGCATAAATATTAATCCTTTTACTCTGTCTAGAGCTGTGAAGAACTTCATAATATAGGCCACTACCTATTTTACATTTTAAGAGCATGAACTGCTTATAGTGCGTTTTTATAATGAAATGTGCACTGCTAATGTGATTTTTTTCTTTTGCACAACATTTTAAAAATATTAGCTTCAATTTCTGAGTTAATTATTAAAACCTAAAACACCTAATTATAAAAACAACTAAAAAAAAAAAACTAAAAAAAAGCAGGTTTACACCAAATTTAAGGACTAACAACTAAAATATATATATATATTCCTTCATCTCATCATCAAATTGTTGTGGCAAGTTGATCTTGTCCAGATATGAGGACCCCACACCCAGCCAGCCACTCTCTCTCCACAACACAACAGGCTGAAAAGATGAAAAAGCCCTTGAGTCAAGATAAAGACAGGGTGATTATTTTCCACTTATTATCACAGGCAAAACAGATCTAAGGATAAATTATTTAATGTAACACCAGTTAAAAATAAAGATGGATGATGAGGAAAAAAACTAAAAGAAAAAGGTTAAAATAACTTCCCCAGCCACCATCCCTTCTTTCCAGGGCTAACACAAATCTTTCATTCCCTATTCCTTTTTCTCCTCCTCCCACAACCGAGTGGTACACAGCGCATGAGGAATGGGGGGATGTGTTTAATCAAAGAAGTGTCTTTCCTCTTGTTCCTTCCTCGTATTTCTCCTTTACTTCAGCATGGGTCTTCCTCATGGGCCGCAGCCCTTCGGGATAAACCAGGAATGGGTCCCTCCAAAGGCTAACCTGATATTTCATGTCTGACAGACAGGATTTCACCTGTGTTGAAGCTATGAGCTTGTCTCAAGCTATTTCATTCACTTTATCCCGTCCTAGAAACGGTACACGAGCTTATTAAGTTCAAGTTTAGTTCCTCACATCTGCAAGACCTTGACAACATTGGATTGGAAGCAGAAATAATGGACTAATTATTTTGGCACATACTTCCTGAAAGACACTTCTGCAAAGTAGCTCACCACCTTGAAAACCACGCAAAAACTCAGTAATCCAAACTGCCTTAAAATAAAGCTATGAAGCAGGCAAATTCTGGCAATTACTCTAAGTAGTCCATGTCAAGACAGGGCTTGTGATAATAACTTGAGATGAATTAGAGACAGAAAAAACGTGATGTGACAAAAATCATGTTCCCATCCATCTTAATATTTCTCCGAGCAAGCTCTTACTTGTCCATGTAATTAAATTACCAGTGATGTTACAAGCTCGGGAGCCAAGGACTTCATTTGCAGGTGTCAGTCACTTTCAAAGAGCCCTGTTCAAAGCTGAAAAAGACACAAATTGAACAATGACTTGTCCTTGGTAGTGCTGGCAATGACAGAAGCTCTTTTCCAGTCTTTTAGAGACAAAGAAACCCTACATTTTCTCCACTTAGAAATAATCAACAACTAGAGTGTAGGTTGAGTTTATCTCAATAGGTCACCTGACGCAATTCTATGGGTCTTGCTAAGGGGAGCCACCAAGTTTGCTGCTAACACACTGCACCTCACGGCTACAATACAGGCTTCATACGAAAATAAATTATTTTTCTCAAGATGAAGTACATTACTCCTAGAACCATTTGAAATGTGCATTGTATCGGCTTTCACAATTTACTTTTTTTCAATGAAAGTCATTGAAAACCTTCTGGGATGTTTCTACACTGCATTTCTCACACTTTAACCATAGCAGTAAAAAATTTCCTTGAAAGAAACAAAGGTTGGCCAAAAGAAAAATTGTAAATGGTGCAGTAACATGAAGATATGACGTTCATTTTAATGCAACTTCGCTTCTTCGCTTAAACACACTGAAAAGATATCATCCAAAGCATTTCCTTATGCAAAGAAAACACACAACTTCATTTCTCACACAATATAAGGCATAGCTAAAATTTCAGCAAACAGTCAGAATCAAAATACATCTGCAATGTAAAACGGTAGAAGGACACCAATGAAAAGACTCAGATCTCCGTTCTATAAAGGAGGGGGGAATTCATCTTTAAATTCTTTAGCTTATCAGATGCAGAGACACTGGCAGTCGACAGTTCAAAAGTCACCTCTGCTAGAATATTCACTCTTTTTTTGCACTTCAAAATCCTTATTAAGGAGCGAGACCTCATAACTTCAGCTACAGGAAAACAGCTCTTCTCTGTAGGGGAGAAGCCACTACATTCTCAGCTTTTCTTATCTCCAAAGAAACTTACACTCCCCACATAATTCTCCACCTCCGAGGAGACTGACAAGCACAGAAATCTACAAATGTAAGGATTTCAAGGCTCAGGAGGCCCAGCAAGTAGGATAACTTCTCCTGGTCAAGCATTCACAGTGCGTGGGTAATGTGCTCTGGTCCTGAGGCACCAGCTGGCTCTGAAGGAAAGAGCTCTACCACTCAATACTGGGACTTGCTCAGTAGAAGGAAGAAGTTAAAACTCGTGTAAAATGACATTTACCACAGTAATAAAAGGTGGTTTATTAAACAGGGGCTACACCACAATACACATTAACTTACCTACCCAAATAACTGGACAATACAAAATCTATTTTTCTTATTCTTCTTACCTTCAGGGGTTTTTTAAGCAGTTCTATCATAGAAGAATAAATATATAGCATATATTATATAATATAGACTTCTAAGAAAATATGGAATACATTCCAGGACTTCTAGAGCTGGTCAACTGACAGGCTAAGAGGCCTGTCATGCTAAATAACGGCAAACAAAATTGTTCCCCATTTTTATCCCTGTCAGAAGACACAACTCTCACAGCTACAAAGGTAGGATATTAAAAAGACACTGTAAATATACATGGATACTTCAGTGATAATTATGGCACCTCAAATGTTTAAAACTAATGATGCCATGCTACTGAATTTTTAGCAGCCTAATCTGCTATAAAACAATTCTACTTGGCAAAAACAAGCTTCTCTTTTCTTATCATTAGCAGGTAAGCATTGAAAAAGATACAGCTCTAAAGTTTACGGCACATAGAGAGATGTACACAACCATGATTACTTCTTACAAACCTCAGCCATGACTGTAACAAGGAAGTCTAAAACTTGGCATTTTCCACAGCAGCCACCATGCAAAGAAAACAGGAGCTTGTGACGAGACGCATCACACCACTTCTGCAATCTCCTGTGTTTCCCATGAAGGATTACTGTCATGCCATGGAATGTGAAGCTCAGTGCCAGCTTCCTTCGTTATTCACTGATTCCTTGTTGCAATTTAAGATGGTACCAAAAAATCAGCTGAACATGTACCTTATGTTTTGGGGGTTCAGGATCTGTTGGTAACTTATTCCAAATTAAAACTTCCCTCACTTAATCCCCATTTCTCTTCTCTTAGCCCTGGCAGTATCAAGAGCCAGCATCAGGGCACAGGAAGTCCTTCAATCCTGAGAAAAACAAAGGAAAGGGAACAAATCCCTTCCTCATCCTAACTCAAGGCATTCAGCATTTAGTCAGAGCTCACCACCACAGATAATAATCCAGCCCCACTCTTCCTTTCCTTATACCTGTTTATCTTAAAGGAAAAGACACAAACATTTCTTTCCTTCCAGTCAGCCAGAGGTGGTTATTGAATCGATGGCAGCAGACATCAGCCATCAAATAAAAAAGGTTTATGTTGTTACCTGACTAAATATAACCAGGGTGACAAGTTAAAAGCCCTCTCTCTGTGCTTTTCTTCCACGTAGCAGGTCAACAAAATGGGAATAAATGGAAATGTACATTTTTTCATCCATCATAACTACCTTGATATTATTTAAGAATGTTTCTCAGCTACTATATCCACTGTTTCTGAAACTAATAACCTGCAAAAATATTGGAAATAGTTCAGGATACATAATATTCAGTAATTGCATGAAAAAGCAAGCAAAATCATCTCCCAGTTTCTTCTCAGGTGGCAAAACGAAGTAGTTAAGCAACTAATAAAAAAACATTTCGTTTCAACCAGAAACTTTGATATTTAAACAGTACAACCTTCCTTATATATCCAGTTTCTACACATCCAAGGTTGTTCCTTTTGCATTTAAGCAAGAAAAACCATGAAAAAACCTAAAAATATTCATTTCAAAAGCTAAACAAGCTCACCTTAAACTGGGAGAAGCTAGAAAACACAAAGGAAACAAATTGGTGGAGAAAACTATTAAATCAATTTTGCTCCACAACTGTAAACTACAAAGAACAAGTACTCACTGTTTTCTTACAGAAATGGCTTCAAGTCACAGGGACTACAGCAAATATTTAGTAACTGCATCATCAGTGTGACTGCAATTGTACACACGGATGTCAACCCCTAAAATCTAAAACTATACACTAGCTCTGAAATTGAAGCTGCATAAATAACCAAAACCACACTGACTGTAGTCACCAACAGCAGAAATTTTATCTGCCATTTAAACTGAGATTAGAAAGAGGTAAGATGCACCCAACACACCAAACCAAGAGACAGTCCATCTGAACTAGATTTAAACTGCAAAGAAATTGAAATCTGTCTGGCATTCTTACACTTGATACAGCCTTCACAAACTCATTTCCACCAGTCCCTGACAAATCAGTGTTGTTTAAACCCAGGCTTTTGCCTTTCAGACTGGCTTCAAGAACTCACCGCATCTTCCAGACAACGTGAAGCAAATCCACGTTAAGAGGAAATCTGTGTTAAGACCCACAGTTTGGCTGAGCATAAAAATGACTTGTTTCAACACAGGAAGGAACATAAGCAAGTAGAATATTTATAAAATGGTATTTTCTTGAGAGTGAGCATGATTGCTCTAGTGACCAAACTGATTTCTTGACAACCTCCAAGTAACTTCAAACTAACACCCTTGATGATTTTTCTTAACCTTTCCCAATCACCTCAAGTACAGCACTTTATTATAGTGGAAGATGTAGACTTCCATGTTGCACAAAGAAAAAACACATTCATGAATTTTTATAAAAATGCAAATGGATACATGCAGGAAACAAATTCTAGAGAAAATTATCTGTCACCGAAAAAAAGTATTTTAAAATTGCACACATACTGCAAAGTTCATCAGTCTACTCTGAAAAGGAGGATGGTTTATGCAAGCAAAGACAAACACTAAACAGCACCAGGCTCCATTTGCCCAATATTTCTTATTCTGCAATTTTACAGTCAAGCAAAACAATACCAGCAATTTAAGCCGCATTTGGCTCCTTCAGTTACCAAACATCTTCTGGATTCAGGAATGCAAGCACTACCGAGTAACAGACAACTACACAAGCTGCTAATGTAACACTAGAAAGCAGACAGCTGTAGTTTTAGTGTCATATAAGTTAAACTACACCTTTTATATAAGTGAATTGGAATTATGACTAACTAAAGTTTCCAGATATCTTTTTTCCTATTTTCATATGATCATGATCCAAAATAAGTTTTAATATGGAGTACAGTTGTATTCAATCATTCTTATTTTGCTGGTGTTGAAGGGAACACCCAAAAGGATTTCTTATGAAGTGGATATACTCCTCATGCCAAGCATGGTGTCTGGTCACACAGAGCTCTTGGCAGGATAATTGTCTAATATGGTAAATTATTCATTTTTCTGTTTGATAGTTACTTCTAGAAAAGCTTTTAGGACTTTGTGCATTGGTGAAAGTCCTGGAGAATAAAATTCAGAAGTGCAAATGTATCAACATGGCTTTATCACAGCGAAGGACACTACTAAAAAAGGAAAAAAAATTACTTGGCTTCTTTACAACCCTGTTAACAGAGAAACTAATTAGTACTAATTAGCTTCTATATAATAACAACTGCTTTACAGAACACATTCAAACAGACACTGTGCTGACCTTGATGGTATTTATCAGGGGTGTGCCTGTAACAGCAACTAAAAGCTATTAACAAGATGTCAGCTTTTCTCTGTATTATATGGACACACACTAAAAGGAGACCTTGACCTCTGACTTAATGCTATGAACTGGACACAAGTTATAAAACTATAGTTGAGAGAGACTGAGGAAAAGAACAATAGAAGAGGACTTGATTTAAAGGAGAATTTCTCATATTAAGAATCAAATCTTTGCTGAAGCAGGAAATGCTGAAGCCTCCTGCCTATCACTTTTCCAAGCACCTGGTAAAAGCCAAGCATTTGTTGAATCAGAACTCTGAACTTCTGTAATGAGTAGCAAACCTCAACCCCATTATGTTGCTCTTTCACTGTTGATGCAAACCTTTGAAGCTGCAAAGCAGAAAAGTATTCTTGCTGCTGTAATATAAACTACACCTGAGCATAGATGAGATGAACACCTAAGCATCCTAAGGAATATGATTCCTGGTTTGCCTGACTCATGGTCCCAAAGAAACTGAGAAGGACAACAAGCTCATTAAGACAGTGTGATGCCTGGCAGCTGGACCACACTGGGCAAATATTTCCAAATTTTTCAGCTCCTGACTTGCTATCACACTGGAGAAGTCGACACATCTCAAGGCGCAGAGGCATCGCACCACAGTCGCATAAGCTTGCTAACCTTGCTGCTGCTTTACACAGCTACCAACAGCAACTCAGACAGACTGCACTGCATTTGGGCACTGAGATGGACTATGAAAACACAGCTGACCTCATTTCTTTCCCTTCCTCCCTGATGCCTCTCCCAAAAGTAGGTCACCAGTGCCTAGACAGCAACTTCACATCAGGTCATGGGAGAAAATATAGCCTTGGATAGGAGGTAGGTTTGTGTACAACAGAAGAGAATAATGCTAAGTGAATGATTCCCAAAATGGGATTAGAGGACGACTTTTAATGATCAGCATAGAAATGATTTGTTGCACACTACCAAGTCTCTCCCATTCTTAGGCAGCTCATGTCATTTTACTCATGTTTTTGCTGATTTGAGCGCTCAGATTTTGACATGTTACGACTTGATGCTCGGCTAAAGCAGCTTAGCTCATGACATGGTCAGTATACAAATCCTCCTCTTCCACACACAGAAAATGAGGTGCCAAAGACAAGGATTTGTGATGTGCACTCAAGGACATACCTCAGTCCCGCAAGAGGGAAAGCTGAAGAGTGAGGAACAACCGGATGCCTGTACCTCCAGGGAAATCTGCAATCCCAGTGATTCAGAAGATCACTGCCACCTGGACTAAGCCATACTTGTTTTCTTGTACCCAAACACTGACTCGTTTTCTCTTCAGCACACAAGAGATTTATTCCCATTTCCCAAAGTTCTTAGAGCACTTTGCTAAAGACCATGAACACCTGGCTTCATCTCCCTCTGTGCCTTCCCCAGCTGGGACTTGTAGTTCTGGGAGAGAGAGCCAGCTGCCAGTTCCTGTTCAGCAAGATGGGGACTCCTGTGGTCAAAGATTTCAGCCTTGTACAGTATCTGTTTGCTTCGCATCTATTTTCTTTGACCATTAGTGATCTGCGGCTCACAGCCAAAGGAGGCAAAAAAATCGAATCTGAAAGTGAGAAGGAGCAAGCAAAGCATTAGGCAGCTTTATGCACTTAGAGCCACCAGAAGGGGAACTAATTGCCTGCTCTTTTCATCTGTTTCTTAAATATTTACTTTGGTTGGGTGTTGGAGTACCTACAAGAAGGACGATTATGCTCACTGCTGAGGGAGAAGAAAAGCAAGAAGGCCATGCTTCCCAAATGCGCACACCACAAATTTAGTATGTTAAAAAAGGTGCAACAGACAAAGGCAGATGGAAAAACTGAAGGATACTAATCTATCATAAAAGCCAAATATGCTGGCCATATTCACTGAGCTTTATACTAAAAGCTTGATCGAATGATAATAAAACACAAGTCATGCCAAATATTGGCTGCTTCCCTAAGCCCTTAAAGGAACATAATTCTATAAAATCAATGTAATAAAAGTATTAACATTGAAAGTCTTCTGGTTGATGCCATAGGATCCATCTACACATACACATATGGTGCTAATGTTTGAAACTTCTCATTTTGAAGTCATTAATGGTATTTAATACAAGATTACTATTTGTTTTGTCTATGGAAATTACTTAAACACCATTTGATGCTTGTTCTCAACCTACACTTTCTACTTTCAAACAACTCTCCTAATCTCTCCTTCTAACATGATTTTTTTTTATTCAGATGAATAGATGTCAGCAAATAAAATGCTTATATGCACTGTGTATAATTTGTTTTTGTACAATGGAAATCATACTGGAGATGGCCTTTCTGACACCTCTTTGGCTGATGCTGCTACTTGAACCCTGGCAGGGTCAAGGACTACCACAGACTTCACCCTGGAAGGCTGCCAGCAACAACAAGTGTTCATTTCCATGCAAAGTTTTCCATTTCATATCTGTAATATTTTAAGTAGATATCTTCAATAAAGCGGTGCCCAGAGCTCTAATAACAACCTGAAACAGCATTATTTTATCAAAACGCTTTTGTAAAGTCATAGGACTGCTGCTTTTTTAAACAAATTTCATTTCGAAGCAATAATTTTAATAGCTACTTTAAACCTACTTCACTCCCTCAAGGCAATGTTGGGGTCTGATAAAACTAAAATCATGGACTTGTTTTTTTCTGGGAGAGAGAAAAAGCTTCAGTAATAGCTATTCCTTTTATTAGCACTCTTAAAAACGAGATTCACTTAATAAATTATAAAAAGAATTTAATATAAATAAAAGACAATTAGGCGACATATGAAATAAAGCAAAGTGTTAAAATGGCCGTGTTTAACGGATGGGGGGGCGCGCGTGGCTCCAGAAACGTTAAAAAGGGCGGGAAGCCGTGAGGGGCCGCGTTCCCGCCCTCGGTCTCGCCTCAGGATCGGCGAACAGGTGGGGATGTGCCGGCGAAGCCTTGCAGGTGTCTTGTCTGCTCGCCCAATTGTGTTTGGCAAGTTCGTTTTTAGCGATGGCTTTCTGTGTGGTTTTCTTTCTGTCTGTTTTTGCTTTTCTGTTGGTTTTTTTGTTGTTTGTTTTGGGTTGTTTTTTTTTTATTATTTTATTGTTTTTCTGGTTTTTTTGCCCCAAAAGCCCCCTCAGAGCCTTGTGGGCAGCCTCAAGGGAAAACCGGGTCCGTCTCCTGACAGGGCTGTCAAGGTGGACCAGCCCTTCCATGGGGTGCCTCCCTCAGCCCCTAAACCAGAATAAAACACCCTCAGAATGTCCCATTAAACACACAGAACAGGCTTTTCAGTGTTCCTAGAGCATTTAAGGAGAATCTTTTCTGATGTTCCTCAAATGCTAGAAGCGTTCCTCAAGCGGTAGAAGGCAGATCAGCATGAAAAGTGGTTTAAAAACAGGCTGGAATCACTAGGTTCTCAGTCTAAATAAGTTTGGGGGAAATAGACAGAGACTGACAAGAAAGACTTGCACTATGCAAGGTCCACTAGAAAAATTGTGGATGCATTTCTTTGTTGTAGATAATTGCTGAAATGGAGCAAAGAAATATCACAACAGCATTGGCATGAAACTTACAAAAGAAAAGGATTGATTTCTACAATGTGTGCAGGTGTGTATTCTGAGGGGTTTATTAATAAAGTGAGTTATATTTATAAAGCCTGAGTTTTATTTATAAAATCTGAAGAAACAGGGAAGAGCAGAAACTGACAATTGACTTTAACATAACATCTCCAACACTGAATGCTATTTTATGCAGTGTTTGCTTTCCAAAGTAATTTAACCAATACATTTTAAAATATGCTATCTATTATCCATCTCCTGCACATTTAATGACTGCTATATAGTTAGAAGTCTGGAGGATTCTATGGAATTTCTTATACATGGCTTACAAATCTTCTTACTTAAACCACAATTATTCCTGTTTTCAGTCTGAACTTAGAGCAGTCTGTGGAAGTCTATTGGCAGTGCTGCCTCATTGCAGTCTCACAGTATCTCATCTTTAATAAAAGACTGAGAAGTGTTTTGCTTGTTCCATTTTTCTCTGATCGTGCTACAAGCACATCCCTTTTTCTTCCATCTGTCTTCTTTTCATGAATTTAAAAATCTTGTTCTTGCTTTTGATTACTTCTCAAATATCTCTGCTAGTATTTGACCCATTATATTCTGCATTTGTGAATTTTGATTAATTAACTTTACTTTTTAGAGGAATAGTTTTATTCATGATTGGAATAGTTTTATTCATGATTATTGCCAGCTAGATGTCATTTCCAGACCTAAGCATTCCCCAGCACCTGTTAGATTTCCCAGATAGTGATACAAGTAATATCTCAATATATAAAATTCATACTCATTTCTAGTAGCTAAGGTTTTAATGAGAGGTGGAGCAGATGATTTTACCCCAAGAAGTTGCTCTAACTTATAACTTCCAAATAAACTTATACTGATATTATTTAATGCTGTCTCTTCACTTTTGCACTGAGCTCCTGGTCCAGATCCAAAAGACCAAACTGACATTATTTTTCCTGGAATTTTCATTGATTCGTTTTTTTTTAATTCAATAAAAAGAATGTGACTTTATTCTAATTCTTTCATTTTGAAAGCGGTGCAGTGAGTTGGGTAGGACACAAAGTTTACGGAGCTGTGCTGTTGCTGATTAAAAGGAGGATGTTTTCTCTTTCTTTTCAGTGAACAACAGAGGGGAGTACTGAAACATTTGGGAAGAGGAGGCCCTTTCCTGATAAATGGATGTTGACTGCATGTTGTTTTGCATTGGACTTTACTGGAAAAGTAATCGATGTCCCGGTTTCCATCTTACCAAAGTTCTGCAATCTCATCAGAAACACAAGAATAAATCTTTAGCTTCCTTCCCCTTAACCCCCGTCACCAAAGCTTTCTGGATGCAAGGTTTTAGCCTTTGCATCAGTTTATTGATCCTTTAATGTAGGATCTAACTTGCTTCAAGGGCACTATAAATACAATATTGCAAAAGTGCTGCCATATCAATATTGTATTTATTTTTATCGATTAGTTGCCACTTGTAAATTCTGGGTACTGAATTAATGGATGCTGAATAACTACTTCGATTAATGAAGCTAAAATTGGCTTTGACATCCTACACTCACTACAGAAATTTTTTTATTACAAAGCTAATTATTTCTTTTTTTACAATCTGCAATTACTTTCATAATTCGGCTTATCCTCGGCTCCTCACTGGAAGCCCCAGAGTAACAAAATAGAAGCTATTTATAAATGTTCATTATTTAAAGCATTCCACAAGAACATCCTTATGCTAAGTCCCTATTAAAACACTGGAATTAGTAGGTGAATTTGACCAAATTAATGCCTTTCAGAAGGTGAAATTTTAGAAGATGAATTTCAGATGCTGTTTTTTTGTGACTGTTTTGGCACATTCTGTATGTGTCTTATTCATTCACATAATTATTAGTTTTTGGAGGAGATACAGAAGAAGGGAGGTGGTTACATTCATGAATATTTGTTCTGACACATGATCCGAGTGTCACAGTGGTGTTGTCTTTCCTATCTCCTTTTCTGCACAAAAAGTTCCATCACGATTTATTTGACATTTGATTTCTATCCAACTGTATCTTTTGTAAAAGATACATTTTCCTTCCTCCTCGGTAAATATAATGTGGGCCCATTTTTTGCTTTTCTGATCCTTCCCTACACACAAAAACCCTGGTGGAGGTGAACACTGCTAGCCTTCCACAGATGGCCTCAGCACCAAAAATTTAAGAGGGG